>NC_045961.1:39281357-39581357 GCF_010909765.2 Amblyraja radiata
CAAAGACTAACGGAATGGAAAGCAAAACAGATGATGAAAGTGTTTGGAGAAGTTTTGGACATTTCTGGACCAGACTATGTACAAGAAGTGACTAAAGCTGGCGAGAGTCTGTGGGTAATACTGCACCTTTACAAACAAGGGTGAGTTTTGGGGTTTTTGTTTCATTCTCAGTATTGAATTTATTTGGCATTGCTGATATTTATTGTTTATTCTTTCATGCGATTAAAATGAAGAGTCAGTTAAGAGCAAAGAACATTTAATTACGGCACCTGCACTTCATGGAGCAGAACGATAAATTACAAATCATCAATCCAATATGATGCAGCCAACAGCTCCGATATTTGATGTATACCTTTTTATTTAAATCTAAGTGTAACGCAAGACTACTTCTGTTCTTTGGCTTAAATTTTATGGGCAGAATATTATAGGCATTTTATTTGAGCTTGTAATTTGAAATTCCCCCACCTCAACTGAGCCCAACAGATGTGTTACAAAGATAAATGATTTTTCAGACCTGTTCATCCATCTTGCAGCCGGTAAATGTTACAAATATTTGAACTTTATAAAATATTAATTCAGTTCATGACTTTATTGTTTTTCTGAATTGGCGATCTAGTCAAATTATTTTTTCTAAGTCTTCCGTTTCTTTAAAAAGAGCACTTGTGAATATTAGCTCATCTTAACTGAAACGGACTCTTGGCAAAACTTGTTGATTATGTAGTTAGATGATTTTGCAGTTCTCTGATATTGTTTCTCTGTATGTACTAGGATACCTTTATGTGCCTTGATAAATAGGCATCTAAGTGAACTGGCAAGGAAGTTCCCAGAGACTAAATTTATTAGAGCTATCTCCTCAACCTGCATACCCAACTATCCGGACAGAAACCTCCCAACAGTCTTTATTTACCGCAATGGCGATATCAAAGCACAATATGTTGGACCCTTGTTATTTGGAGGCATGAATTTAACAAAAGATGGTAAGTGATTAATTTGTGCAAAGCCGCAATTATCCAAATTTATATTTTTCAGTATTAAATAATTGAGCTATGTGACGTCATTTGGTGAAAATTGTGCATTACAGCTTTTTCAGTCTGAAATTATAATCCATGGAATTGGATTTTTTGGCAGTAATCTGCCTGGTAGAATTGTCGAACAATGGACAAGGGGGTATAACATTACTCTTTCAAAATGAAGCCCAGAGATTGTCGCAGGAAAGATTATTCAAGTACAAATGGGTCAGGAGCATTCGATTAGGTCTTCATTCCTCAAACCACTAGAAACTCATTGCAAATGATTTGTTTGCAGAGTTATCTTTCTCTGCCATCTTGTCTATGTGGTCGCATATGAAATTCCAACCATCATTCATTCTATCCTTTTGATATTCAATGCAGATTTGACCATTTTGCTTTGAAAATCTGAATTATAATTATGAATTGTAAAAAAAATGCCATCTTTTATCTCTAGAGATTGTCAATAAACTTTAACTTATGAATGAAAGTCTGATAATTTCCACCCTTCATATGTTTATCGCCATCTTTTTGGATGGTTCATCAACTTGTCCATTCACTAATTATAGACCAACAATTTTTGATCGATTCCAATTTTATTATATTTGATTTACTTAGTTTAGTGATAGTGTGGAAATGGGCCCTTCGATCCAATGAGTCCACGCCGCCCAATGTCACCCGTACACTTGTTTTATGTTATCCCAGTTTTGCATCCTAAACAGCAGGGACAATTTACAGACACAAGTCAACCTGCAGGTCTTTGAAATGTGGGAGGAAACCAGAGCACCTGGGAAGCCCTACGCAGTCACAGGGAGAACATACAAACTCCATGCAGACCGTGCCTTTAGTCAGGATGGAACCTGGGTCTCTGGGGCTGTAAGCTTATGTAATATTATGCCTTATGTAATTAGTCACTATATTGCAGAAAGGGGAGCTTGTATATCTGTAATTGATTAAGCAATAAATATTTGAATGTAATGTGAAATGCTAATAAGCCAATTTTCTCGAACATAGTTCATGGTGGCCTTTGTTAGCACTTGGCACAGTGTGCCAATAAATAAGACCTTGTACATTATATAGTTTTATTCAGGTACTGGTCAATATTTATCCTCGATTAACACACCAAAGGCAGTTAAGCTTTTCTCTAGCTTGCTGTTTGTCAAAAGCTATTGGATGGAAGTTAATTTTGAAATTTGCCTATGTTCAGTTGTGACTGCACTTCTGCAATTATTGCTTGGACAGTACATTGAGGCTTGTGTATTTGTAAAGCACTAAGCAAGTTTGATTATTTGCTGTTTTTCTATTTCTATTGCTGGAACCATCTTAGCAAGTGTGACCTTCTGTGAGAGAAGCAATAGTCGTCTTGTGCTCTATGTCCTTGCACTTGTTTCATGTGCTACAGTGTAGTGAATTATCACAAACATTTCTGGCAAATGCAATCCTAACACAAGCCAGCATTTTCAAGAGATGGCATTCCTCACAATGACTCCCTCGAGCATATTCAAAGCACCTTTTAACTACAGTTACTGAGAGGTTGTGATCCCTGGGTTTATCTATCTGGCATTTGGCCTTAATGGAAATTATATGCTGTTTCTCAAGTTTGCTAAGGGATTTATTGGAACAAAGAAAGACTTGGGTTAGGAATTAAATGAAGAACTACAGTTACAGGGAACTAGATGCTCTGGTTTCCCCTTGCAGGTTAATGGAGGTGCTCTGCAAAGTGTTCGCCCAATCTATATTTGGTTTCTCCTGCGTAGAGGTTGGTGGGTTTAACATTGAAGACAATGAACTCCTGTCCTTATTCTGACTTGGAGAATTAAATATTATAACAATTATTTTTCTGTTGTCCTTTATTTCCATACTTCACTTTCATTGAAGAAATGGAATGGATGCTGTCGAGTTGTGGTGCAATCAAAACTGAACTGGAAGAAAATCCAAGAAAACAAATTGAAGATAAGATGATGTCATCCATCAAGACTAGTGTTCCATCAAAGGACAGTGATTCTGAAGAAGATTAGTAATTTAAGTGCAGTGGGGTAGAGCTTCCAATAAGGGCATTGAAAGTAATTCTGATGTAGAGTGAATCAAAGATCATGACTGTTTTTGTTCCCTGAATTGAAGAATGCAGAATCTGCCATGACCCTGCAAAACCAAACACACTTAAAAGGGAATTTCAAATTAAAATTAAAAAATATTTAAAATGCTTAAGTGGTCATTTGATGAAGGCTGAATTGTTTAATTGCAGAAGAAGAAAGGAAGAGGTGGAACTGATGTTGCCAGACCTGAGATTGGTGACTTCATATTGACAATGTACCACTTGTTCAGTAATCTGTTTCTTAAAACATTGATAATGATATTTAAAAATAAATGTTTTCTTGTTGGAATGAACCATGGTGATCAAGTTTGCTAGTAAAATAACAATAGGATTCAGAGAGCTTGCAAATCTTTGTTATTCATGTATTTGCATACAAAAAAATCAACGTAATTTATTCAGCCATATCTTTAGTGACTAACAAATGCAATTAGAGCAAACTCTCAATGGTCAATGATTTTTCCGAGGTATGGGTGTTTGGCATTTTTTGAAAAAAAATATTAATGTGAAGTACAATTTGTGTTGCGCTTAAGAATACAATTTGAGGAAATTCCCAAGCATGTAATATTTTTAATAATAAACAATGCCATTTTAATCGTATTTACTTTTTTTTTTAAATACTTTGTTTTAACATTGAGAAATCTTAATTTATAATGTCTTAACTTAATATTCTTCTGCGAAGTAGCTCTTTAAACGTGGTTGAATCTTTCTGCTTTTAACTGCTCACTGCTTTAACTGTTCCAAAACAACACCATAAAATTAGATAACCAGCATAAGGAGTGTATTAACTTCCAAACTGTTCGCATTTCTATCTTGCAAAGCAATTTTGCTCAATTTGTGTTTGTCGGCCCTGCATTAACCATCAACTCTTGGAATGAGGGTCTGCCTAAAGAGAGATACCGTTGGTTAAATATTATGAGCAGTAGATGTCAATTTGACGTGTTGATGTACACTACAATTGTTATTTCAGAGGAAGTTTTAATAACACAATGCTACAAATTGCATCTTTCAGCATATTTGTACACAATGAAAGAAGCATTATTGCTCATCATTACCAAAAACTGAGATTAAGAACAAAGAAACGTCAACTGTGCTTCTATGTATATCTGGACAGTAGCTAGTTATAATGATCTTGTCTGTATTGGAGACACAAGCAGCTGAGGATACTGGAATCTTGATCGGAGCACAAAGTGCTGGAGGAACTCGATGGGTTCAGCAGCATCTGTGTAGGGAATGGACAGGCAACGTTTTGGTTTGAGATCCTCAAAATGTTACTTTGTATTTGTTTGGTCTCTTAAGCAAATCATAGGATATGGACCCTTCTATAGGTGAATGTATTGGAGTGATGTGTTGTGGAAGAACCCCCAGTTGATCAAAATTGAATAATTTCTGGTGTAAGAAAATATTTTGTAAATTGGGCAATTCTAATGCATGGTCCACTCTAGATCGGTAAGAGAGTCTGTCAATACTTATTGTTGATGCTCATACTTCAGCAGTAACGCCCATTCCGACTGTTACCTGAAAGCATCTGTGGAGATATTTGGAATAAATTCAGTGCTTCCAGGATACGAATAATATAAAAATGACTAGTAATGCCAAGAGGAAGTGCTCTGTCATTCATTGGGCAAGAATGATATTGTGTTCATCCGAGAGCACACTGTAGTCAGTTATGCCACAAATTTGCCTTGCTTCTTTACATGAGAACCTGGTCAGTGAACCAGATTGCTACCAGCATTTATGGAACAAGTGGGATATTTTCATTCGTGTTTCACCAACAGTAAGCTTGAAGCCATGTGATTCACATCCATGGAAGTGATTGGGGAGAAACAGACGGAGTAGTTTTTTCTTGCATTGTTGAATTGATTTTCATGTCTTGTTCCAAAATAGGAATTAATTCTTTGTTCCGTCATAATTAGGAAGCGAAGTGTTTAAAAAAACAAAACCAAAAAAAACCCAACAAAATTCAACTTTAAAAATTACTCATTGAGTCTTCCAATCAAAGAGCTGTACAGCATAGAAACGGGCCCTTCGGCCCACTTTGTTCATGCCAGCCAAGTTAACATTCTGGACTAGTCCCATTTCCCTGCATTTGGACAATCTCCCTCTGGAACCTTCCTATCCATATGTCTTTATATTTGTAAGTTGTAATTGTTTCTGCTTCAATAGCTTGTTTCAGTTATGGACTCTTTTCTGAGTGAAAGGTTTGACCCTGAAGTCCCTCTTGGATCTCTCCCCTTTCACATTAAGCTTGTGCCCTCTAATTTTAGAACCCCCCACCCTGGCTGGTGGGGAGAGGGGAAGGAAGATTTGAGTGTTCACTGTATCCATGATTTTACTTCGGAGTCACGTGAATGACTACGTGAAGAAGCCCGCCAGGACGCATGCGTGCCATATCGCTTTCACGCTTGCGAAACGACAGGCGGGGTGGAACGTTCCCCCGCAGCGGTAAGTTTGAAACAGGGACCTGCAGGTAAGTGATTTACTCTGCGGTAGTTTTTGTCCCCGCGCTGTTTTTACACAGGGGGGGAAGCTGGACAAAATAGTGTCCACAAGTGCTGCGAGTAAAGCTGGCTGGGGAGGACCGCGAAGTTGCAGGAGCCAGCAGCAGCTGAAGGCACAAGTCCCGTAAGGGATCAGCTGTGCCGACTTTTTGTCCCACGCCGGCCAGAACATCACGGCCGGGCGGGAGACTATTCAGAATGGGGCCGTCGACTTTTGACAAGTCGAAAACGGAGGAGGCGGTGTGGAACGACGTTCCCCCGTAGCGACACCAGGACCTGCAGGTAAGAGCTGCGGTCTTTTTGTGTTTTCCCATGCTGATTACAGGTGGAGAAACCAACGGGCTGCGACAAAGCTGGTGAGGGAGGACCGCGGAGCAGCGGGCAGCCAGCAGCAGCCAGCGGCACTTGGTATCACCGATACTGGGATCAGCTGTGCCCGATGTCGCCTCCGCACCGGCCAGATCCATGCGGCCGGGCGGTAAGGCTAGACACAAAACAAACAAGGTCGTGGACTCAGAGGAGTCCGACTTTAAACAACCGCGGGCGGCCAGCGCTGGAGCCGGATGGCGCGGTGTGTGGAGCATTTGCTTCAACGTGACAGACTCCGGGAGATGGAGTCGGGTCACTGTGGGCCCTATGATAAACCCACAGCAGTACCTCTTGAAGGGCTGCACAGTGCTTTTACCTCATCAGAGGGGAGCACTGCGGGTCAGTTCTGGGCTGACCTGGAAGAGGGGTCCGCAGAAGGAAAGACAAGTGTGCAAGGGGTGCAGGGACTGTGCAAACCTGGGACTATTGTTTGGAGGCAACCTATCGAAGCAAGTCAAGGAGCTCGATGAGGAAGCAAAAACCCTGGGACTAATAAAAGGGACTCCAACAAAAACCCACTACAGCCAAAGACAGCACCCCTACGCACCCACCAGCAGAACTGGTGAAAGCTCGAAGGCCCGGTACTCAAAACATGAGTCTTTTTAGGCCATGGCCCAGGCCGGCCTTCTTGGAAGATGCGGGGACCTCCAACGCCAACCAAACCGAAAATCCAGACACCAGCGCAACAACAGCATCCAAGAACCTACAAAAAAGAAGTAAACCTGCCACTGGTAACTATGGAGGTAGGTGGGTCTGGTTCCCTACAAAATACAGGGAGCATGGAGGTTGGGGGGAGATTACACTCTTTTCTGAATGCATGGAGCATGTTAACAACTGATACTTACATCTTAAGCAGTATCCAGGGATATACAATAGAGTTTATACACAAGTACAGCCCTCCAGTTCAACATATACCGAACCGAATGTTCGTGCTTTCTGATAAAGAAAAATCAAAAGCGCAAGCTGTACTGGAGCGGCTTTATGTAAAAGGTGTAATTGAGAAAACTCAACACGAACCATTAGAATTCGTGTCCAATATATTTACCAAAAACAAAAAAGATGGTGGTTGTCGCATCATCATAGATCTGACAAAATTGAATACATTTGTACAATATATTCACTTCAAATTGGAAACCTTTGTTACTGCTAAACAATTAATTTCCAAAGGTTACTTCATGGCCAGCATCGATTTAAAAGATGCTTACTATTCAGTGCCTATACGAGGTGACCACAGATGTTACTTAAAATTCAACTGGATGGGACAGCTCTGGCAGTATAAAGCACTGCCAAATGGTCTATCATCAGCCCCCAGGCTGTTCACAAAAATTTTGAAACCAGCCCTAGCGTTTCTACGTAAACGTAAACACATGGTCATGGCATGTTTAGATGACGTACTCATTGTGGGCAAAACTTTGGAATTGGCCAAACAAATTGTAACAGCCACAAAACAGTTATTTGAAAAACTGGGATTTATTATCCATCCAGTTAAATCTAAACAAACGCCTTCCACTACTATGGACTATTTGGGGTTCACCATTGACTCAGTTCACATGTCGGTGACTCTGCCTAAGGGAAAGGCTAGAGATTTAATAGAGGCTTGCAATAACCTCATTGACATCAGCAAACCATCCATCAGATTGGTAGCAAAAGTAATTGGCAAAATGGTGGCTGCCTTTCCAGCCACACAATTTGGACCTCTACATTACCAAAACTTACAGAGAGCAAAAATACAAGCACTCAAAATGAATGCAGGTCACTTTGACAGACCTATGAAACTACCAATCAAAGCTAAAATGGAACTAAAATGGTGGATAGATCTGGCTTTGTTCCAATCCAATCATTGTCAGTAACCCTTCCATGGTACTACAAACTGATGCCAGTGCACTTGGATGGGGAGCCACCAATACCATCACCAGCTGTGGAGGTAGATGGACTGCTCAGGAGGCATCATTATTACTCACACTGGGCATAAACTACCTGGAAATGTTGGGTGCATTCCATGGCCTAAAGTCATATTGTACTGGGTCGTATCACCAGCATGTTAGACTACAGATAGACAATACCACCGTGGTAGCATACATTAACCACATGGGTGGAAACAAATCGACATCATGTG
Organism: Amblyraja radiata; assembly: GCF_010909765.2. Classification (NCBI taxonomy): domain Eukaryota; kingdom Metazoa; phylum Chordata; class Chondrichthyes; order Rajiformes; family Rajidae; genus Amblyraja; species Amblyraja radiata. Next base: position 39,289,443 of record NC_045961.1, read on the forward strand.
ACAATCTGGCTAATACAATTTGGCAATGGTGTATCCAGAGAGATATTTGGATATCAGCCACTTACCTACCAGGAAGACTAAATTTAGTGGCAGACACCAGGTCACGCAAATTTAATGAAAACACCGAATGGATGTTGAATAAAAAAGTATTTGCTGATATTACAGCAAAATATGGAACACCAGATATCGATCTATTCGCATCCAGACTTAACCACCAGTTATCAAATTATGTTTCATGGGAACCAGACCCTGGGGCAGCGGCGACAGATGCATTTGCGCTGCATTGGGGGTAATTGTTTATTTACGCATTCCCTCCTTTCTGCCTCATCAGTCGGGTATTAAGGAAAATACAACAAGACTCTGCGTCTGGTATTTTGGTAGTACCCGATTGGCCTACTCAACCATGGTTCCCAGTGATATTAAACATGGTATTAGAACCATGTATCACCATCCCACATAGACCAGATTTATTGCTACTTCCCGTAACAAGGGATAGTCACCCATGCCATAAACATTTGAACTTATTAATTTGTAGAGTTTAAAAACACCTCTACTACAACTGGGACTGACGGACCGAACAGTGAACATGACCTCGGCGGCCCAAAGACAGTCAACCAAAAAACAGTATCTGGTCTATATCAGGAAGTGGGAGATGTACTGCCATAAAAACAACATCACCTACAGAGACATGAACATCCCGTCTGTTCTGGAATATCTGGCAGGCCTCCACTATGATGAGGGGCTCAGTTACAGTGCCATCAACTGCGCCAGAAGTGCCCTATCGACTTGCCTATGGCAGGGGACAGAGCATTACTCTGTTGGGACTCACCCACTGGTAACAAAACTTATGAGGGGAATTTTTAATACTAATCCCCCAAGAACCAGGTACTCCCAAATATGGGATGTAAGTATTGTCCTGAAGATGCTCAGGAATTGGTCTCCAGCAACAGCTCTGTCCCTACACAGACTGACATTAAAAACAGTCATGCTAATGGCATTGGTCACGGCACAGAGGGTACAATCACTGCATAAACTAAGACTGGACAACATGACTTCCTCAACAGAAAATATTACGTTTCATATCTATGAGTTAGTAAAGCAGAACAGACGGGGATCAGCAGGCCTCAATATACAATTTAGGTCATACCCAACAGATGACCGTCTCTGTATAGTAAGACATCTGTCGTTATACATGGAGACAACGAAAATCCTAAGAGGCAATGAGAAGGCACTTTTGGTCAGCCACAAGCAACCACACAAAAGAGTGACGGTCCAGACCATCTCAAGATGGCTGAAACAGGTGCTAACACAGGCTGGGGTGGATACTAATATTTTAAAATCTCATTCCACAAGGGCTGCAGCTACATCGGCAGCGATACAGTTGGATGTACCAATGGACCAAATCCTCAAGGCAGCAGGATGGTCTGGGGAAAAAACATTCCAATTATTTTACAACAAACCAGTAATGAAACCTGGAACGTTTGCAGAAACAATTTTAAGTTCTGTAAATTAATTTAAACCCATAAAAAGGGGTTATAATTTTGTGTTAACAAATTTTATGATTTCAATGTCGAATTCATGTCCAAATTATGTTAACACAATTCCTCCTACAGTCATCAAGGCAGACGTGATGCATGGACTCGTTTCCACGGCATGAAATCACAGAGCTTTAAAATCTTCACGTAGTCACTCACGTGACTCCGAAGTAAAATAGTAAGATTAAACGAGAACTTACCAGTTTGAAGTTTGATCTGTATTTTATGAGGAGTTACGATGAGGGATTACGTGCCCTCCGCTCCCACCCTTGATCATATACTTAACTGGTATCTCTTCTCTAATCTTACTATGTTTAGTCATTACAGTTATCTGTGATTTCACACCGCTGCTTTGAAGAATGACACGCATGCGTCCTGGTGGGCTTCTTCACGTAATCCCTCATCGTAACTCCTCATAAAATACAGATCAAACTTCAAACTGGTAAGTTCTCGTTTAATCTTACTATTTTGGATGCTTCAAAAAGTCACCCCTCATACTCCTACTGTCCAAGGGGAAATGTCCCAGTGTCTCCCTGTAACTCGAGGCCTAGTAACATTCTGGTGAATCTCTTCTGCACCCTTTCCAATTTAATGACATCCTTCCTGTAGCTGGGTTACTAGATCCACAGAATGTATTCCAATTGTACTCTCGCCAATGACTTGTACAGCTGTATCATAATGTCCCAATTTTTTGTACTCTACCATCCAATGAAGTCAAGTGTGCCAAATGCTGCCTTCACCACACTGTCCGCCTGAACCACCACTTTTGAGGAGCCATGCACCTGTCCATCCCGATCTCTCTGTTCAGCAACACTCTCCAGGGCTCGACCATTTACTGTAAGTCTTGCCCTGGTTTGACATACCGAAGTGTAATTATATCTGTCACTTCTTAGTTAAATTCCATTTGTCATTTCAAAACTCTTCTTTCCAACTGATCTAGATCCTGTTGTAAACTTGGATATCCTTCGTCACTGTCCAGCAAATTACCCATTTTGGTGTAATCTGTGAATGTTAACTTTGTCATTCGAATCGCTAATGCAGATAACAAACGACAACGGCTTCAATCCCTGCGGCACACCACTGGATATGGAGCTCCATTTGGAAAACAACCCTCCACAACTATCCGTGGACACCTTCTTTCAAGCCACTTCTAAATCCAATTGGCTAGCTCACTTTGCATTCAATGTAATCTAACCTTCTAGACTAGCCTACCATATAAGCTAGTCGGAGGTCTTCCTAAATTCTACATAGACAATGTTCACTGCCCTGCCCTCATCAATCCTCTTGGTGACCTTTTTAAATCCAAAGGCCTTGGGATTTATCTACTTTAATGTGTGTTAAAACCACCAGTAACACCTCTTCATTAATTGATATATGATCTAATACATCACACCTCGTATGCCTCAATTCCTTGGTTTCTGTAATTTTCTCCTCCAGTATATTTCTTTAATATATCCCCTATCTTTCATGGCTGTGTGATTGTTTGGGGGACCTGTGCCATCTCTAGCCTCCATTTAACTCTTAACGTGCATATAAAATCTCTACCTGTCCTGTCAGCTCCATTTCATCTCCTCTTTTTGCCCTCCCGATTGCTGCCTTAAGTGTACTACATTTCCTGTGCCTTAATTTGTGGTATGTTCCTTCCTAACGAGAGCCTCAACATTGTGCAAAATATGTTTTTCGCCCCCTGATTAACATTTTATACTGTCTTGAGATTTTTTTAAGTATGTAAATTTAAGTGTCTTGGGCTAGCTATATTTTAGAAAAAATATTCAGTATTTTGTCATTGAAGCGAACCCAAATATCATCAGAATCTCATGTGTGATTCCCATGAATTAGTAGGTTAACCTATGATGAGCGTTTGTCAACACTGGGCCTGTACTCGCAGGCGTTTAGAAGAATTAGGGAGAGGGGGGACCTAATTGAAACATACAGAATAGTGAAAAGCTTGGATGTGTGGAGGATGTTTCCATTAGTGGGAGAGTCTAGAACTAGAGGTCATACTCATAATTAAAGGACTTCTTTTAGGAAGGAATACTTTGCCACAGAAGGATGTAGAGGCCAAGTCAGTGGATATTATTTAAGGCAGAGATAGATGGATTCTTGATTAGTACAGGTGTCAAAGGTTATGGGGAGAACTGGACAGGAGATGGGCTTCGGAGAGAGATATAGATCAACCATGATTGAATGGCACAGTAAACTTGATGGGCTGAATGGTCTAATTCTACTCTTATTCCTTATGAGTAGCTTTATTACCTTTTTTCTGATAATATATTTACCTGTCAAATCAGTTTCCCTTCTATGTCACTTTTTTGTTTCTTATAAATCCTTATGTAAATAAGGATGAATAGTAATTTCTTAAATATCCTTTTTTTAAATAATGCCTATATAATGAAAATTAACCTTTCATTGACAGTTGGTAACTGAGTCGATGGATAGTTATTCACAGAATTATCAAGGGAAGCTTTTGATTTCTGTTGCAAATAACATTTGAAAGAGTCTGGTTTATTATTGGCTTAGGGATGACTGTTGTTTAATTGCCCTTCACCACACATGAACAACACAGATTGATCTTATTACCAACACCATCAGTCTCCAAACAGAACGTTGCATTTTGTGCACCAATAAAACATTAAAAACCAGGGAGTGATTTCATTCTTTCAATTTATTTTCAAAGGCTTTCTCTTGTGTGGGCGTATTTTCTTAAAGATTTATAGCCAGAGAGCACACTCCTAATTATTAATCAGCAAATAGATTGTCTCTAAAACATTAACATTTGTGGAATTAAGTAAAACCACGAAAGCGAGATATAATGCCATGTTCATAATTGTAGGAGTCCGCGGGTAGTAGTCTGGGTCGACGGGCGATGCGTGGGAGGTCCCGGTGGTCGGTGGGGCGGCGCAGATCGGCCAGCCCGGTGAGGCGACGAGGTGAATAGGCCCCCAATAGACGAGGTGGCCATGTTCGGAGAGCCCCGTTCCGGCGGCGATGTTCGGTAGGTCCGATCCGGCGGCGATGTTAGATGGGCCGGGTGCGGCGGTATTGATGGGTGGGCCCAGTGCGAGGTGGGTCGGCCAGGTGCGGCGGCGAGGTGGATAGGCCCCCAGTGCGGATTGGAGGTGGATAGGCCCCCAGGTGCAGCGGCGAGGTTCGGCGGGGGGGAAGGGTTAAATAAACTACATACCTTTTTCTTTGTCCTGCACTTCCAAGGATCTGTGGAGCAAATTCCTCTCCACGACAAATATAAACCTCGCCTGCATTTTAACCCCTCCTACCCCCCCCCCCCACCCCCCCACACCACCAAAGCCTCCGGAATCACAAGCACAGCGCCACCGATGATAGGTTTTGTAACAACGCCACTATCGCACAGCGCCACTGATGGTAGGGTTTGTAACAACGCCACTATCTCAAAAGTTTAACACACCTTGGAGCAGCGAGCAGAGGCCCCCCTAGATCTCGAGGCCTTAAGCTTGTCTAGCTTATATGTAAATCCGGCCCTGATGTTCCTAGTTACGTCAATACAATTCCAAACCTCTTGGATTTTGAGACCAAGTAGACTTGCGTCTTTTCTTGTCAATTATGAAAAGTCCGTCGGCCAAACTTGTAAAATTGAATAAACCATCAGAAGCAATGATATATGACAACGGTAAATTGAGCAATAATTGTCCTTGCAAAAGTGGAAATTTGGGGGGGCATGCATCTACTGCTGATCAATTTTTTTTGGAAGGTAGGGTTAATATGTTTACATCTACCTAATCACAGCAGCAATGACAACATTATTAATATAAATACAAGGCAAAGGGAATAATTCTCTTTCTACAGAGAATGCACTCCTTCAGAACGTGCATCATTTTGATACATGATTTGGTTCACATGTTAGGTGTTGGATAACATAATAAACATCAGAAGCACTGCTGATTAAAACTTTACATCAAGCATGTGTCTGGTCTCCCTGTGTAATTTTGGAAAGGTTTTATGTATGAGAAGTAGATAAGACTGGTATTGTATTGGCTAGCAGTTGGAACAATGGGAGAAGAACTCGGGGGAAATACAAAAATTCTTATGGAGATTGATGGGGTGAATGCACAACTGATGGTGTGTTCAGAATCAGGGATTGCAAAATAAGGGACCAGCCATTCAGGATGGGGACTAGAAAAAAACATCTTCACCGAGAGTAGTAAATGTATGGTATTCTCTATCCAAGAGGGCCCTGAGAACTGTCATTGGAAAAAGATGCAATCACATAATCTAGTTCACTCTCGCAATTGATGACCATATTTTAAGCTTTATTGAGTGAATGATTTATGCATTCTTTGTTCACACACCAGATGTCAGACTCTTCCTTTTCAAGTCCTAATTTGTGCCTCCACACTACCTAATTTTTTCAAATAATTTTTCTCGGGATTGTTTTTCCACAGTTGTTTCTCTCATTGCTATAATTTTAATTGGTGCAGTAAAACACAATCCTCCATCAGAACAATTGGAAATGCCAATTGTTTGGCACCCGACTCACCAGGTAATGTTTGCCTTTGCTCCCTAACTACTTTCTGGGGCTACGGCTGCTGCTTTTTGACTTGCATTTGTCAAATTCCATCATTTCCTTCCACTCACCAGGTCTCAAATCTCACACTCTCTCTGACTCGCTGGGCCCCCCTAGTTCCTAGTTCCTTTAATACAATTCCAAACTTGCTTTTATCTTAATTTTATTTCCCAAGCTGCCATTGTAGATTCATGTTCATTCTTCCAGATCTCCAGATACTGATCTAGAAATGTCATGGGTGTACTATATGCATCCAGCTGAATGGGAATGGACATTATGGACATGCTCCATAATGTGTCTCATTCAATTTTTAACAGTGCACTACATTTTGAAGTAAAATTGTATCATTAGTAATCTGCTTCTATTGCCAAAGTCTGCAATCAAACCTGTCTTCATTAGACAGTTAGTGGGTGGCTTAGCAATGACTAATATTGCCATACATTACCTTTTAGGGAGTTCTTATGTTTGACCTATTTCTGCTGGATATAAAGTGTGCTTATTTTTATACTGAGCAGCCATTAGGAACAGTAATAGTACCCAAACACTCTTTACAACTACGTCCTACAAATACTCTTAGCTTAAAATATGTTATGATAAATCAGCAGGTTTCTAAACAACCATTTGTTCAAATGTACTAACACTAATATCAGGATATTTTTTTAAGAACATTGAGTACAGCACAGCAACAGGCCCTTTGGCCCACAATGTCCGTGCCAAACATGATATCATGATAAACTAATCTCCTCTGTCGCACATGATCCATATCCCTCATTCCCTGATATATCCACGTACCTAGCTAAATGACACTCAAAGAACACAATGGTTTCTGCCTCCATCACCAATCACCTGGCTGCGTGTTCAGCCCGAGTAGAAAAAACCTTGTCCTGCACATTTCCACCCGAAGAAGAAGGTTCTGACTGTCTACCCTCTCGATGCCTCTCATTATTTTATATATTTCTATCAGGTCTCCTGTCAACCTCTGGTGTTCCGATGAAAAAAATATTCCAAGACTGTCCAACTTCTCCTTATAGCCAAGGACCTCTAATCCAGTCATAATTCTGGTAAACTTCCTCTGTACCCTCTCCTAAGCCTCCACATACTTCATATAATGGGACCACCAGAACTGTATGCAAAACTCCATATGTGGCCTAACTAATGTACTGTAAAGTTGCATCATAACTTCCTGACTCTTATATTCAATGCCCCGAGCAATGAAAGCAAGCATGCTTTATGCTTTCTTTATAACTCTATCTATACTGGATATGACCTACGTTGGTGAGAACAAGCGTAGACTTGACCACTGTTTCACAGAAACTTGTGCTGGGTCTGCCAAAGACTACTGGATCTCCCGGTTGCTACAGGGGCTGTCCCACTTGGCCGTCATTCGCATGCCATTTACGCAACCTGCTAGCATGTGGGTAGGGCGGGATGGGCGCATGGAGTGGTGTGGAGGAGTGTGGACTTCGTCCTGCATGAGATCTTCGCGCGCCACCGGCCTGTCGCGTAACTGACGGCTAAAGTGGGACAGGCCCAAGACCCTGGCGCGGCGCAACTTCTCACTTCCAACAGCAGCAGAGGCAGGCAAACGATTGCCGAGCTCGGCCTGTGGCTCACGGCCATTGCGGATCCGGATCCGCCCCCGCTACTACTCCCAGAGCGGGGCCAAGACGATTGGAGATAGACACAAAATGCTGGAGTAACTCAGTGGGACCGGCAGCATCTCTGGAGAGACGCAATGGGTGAAGTTTCGGGTCAGTCACTACCGGCCTGTCGCGTAAATTGTCTAAATAGCCAATTGTCCATCACTTCTTGCATTTTCCACTTGTTAGAGATTTCAGTCCTGGTTTGAAATGTAGATTCAGCTCATTGTAGCCAACCATAGCTCTTAATGGCTTATTCCAATCATGGGAATCTGTCTTTGTGCTCTTTACGAAGGTGCCCAATAACTTAATTCCCCTGAAATTCAGCACTCTTGCCACATAGGTCAGAAGAGTTAGCTCTGTTTATTAACATAGCTAAGGAGGCTTAGACAAATACTTTGATGGATGTTCTAAAGAATGTACATATGTTTGGGATTGAGGCGGGAGATTATTATACATGAATACATCGTTCCCATCAGACTCCGTGTGAATTAAATAATATACACATACCGTATTTTCCGGCAATGAAGACACACCTGCGTCAAAGACACACCCCCATTTTGAGTTACTAATTTTTGAAAAAAGAAAGGTGGGACAGGATCAAGGGTTTGGTTTAGTCAGTAGAAAGAAAGATGTGAAACTCCTTCAAGGAGGCAAGGAGGACTGGGGAGCCTCCATCTTTGCCTGTCCCACAATGCACTGTGGAGTTCAGGTCTGAGGGATGGGGACTTCCTGGCTCAGGGAGATCACATAACGGGGAGAGAGAACCTGGGGCGGAGCAGCCAGCCTTCCGGCCAGTAGCAACCTGCCAACCACCACCTCCATCAGTTGCGCCTGAGCCGAAGGATACCGTGGCTGGCTGACAGGCGGGTCGGCAGAAGGCGCTGAGGTGGCGGCCAGTTCCGCTGTCCGGTCCCAGCAGCCGCTCGCAGACACCCGAGCTACTTCCCTCCCCGGCCATAATGCGGTGACTCCGCGCCCGGAGCGCAGCGATGAGTGAGTGAGTTGCTGGCATGATCTCCGACCCCCTTCTTCTCAACGCTCCTGCCCTCCCCTCTGGCAGCCCAGCCCAGTTTACTACGTCGTGCTGACTCGGGCCAGACTGCCCACACGCTGTGGAAAGGAACTCTTTCCCCCTCCCCTCCCCCAGCGGACCTGTCCTTTTACAGCCACTTCCCACTTCACACAGTTCCAGGGTCGAAGGCGGAGCAGTTGCTTCGAAAGTGGCATTGTTCGGCCTAACCTTCAGCTTCCAAGACGCAGGTAAATTTTCAGGCCTTATTTTAGAGTACAAAATAGCGTCTTGGATGCCAGGAAATACGGGTATATTAAATTTGAGGCTCGAAACATGCAAAATATTCATTGATTATTTATAAAGGAAATCCTGTAAGTTTCCAGACAATCTAGTTCTTACATGATGAACATAAACAATCTATAAATGCTGGAAATCTAATATAAAAGCAGAAAATTTCAGAAACAGTTCGCAAATCACAGAGCAAAAGGAATACAGCGTAAATGTTTTAGGTTAAAATTTCTTCAACAAGGTCAAGTTTCCGATCTTAAAATAGGCATCTTTTTTTAATATTTTTATATATCTTCCCCTACCCCCATCCCTTGTTTTCAGTAAGTGACCTTATGTGAAATGAGATAAGAGGTGTTTGAAGATCAACAATTCAGGCGGCACAAGTCATCTGACAGCAGCAATTCCTGGCATCTCATAATGTTCTGAGACTAGGATTACCTACAGCAGGCACCTCAGAACACTGGAAAAATCACACCAAGACTGACCAACAAAGCAAATCTTTAAGAGTGTCCTTTCTTGGGCTAACACTCTCAGCACAAATGTTCTTGTTACATTCAATTGGCTTGCTTCTTTATACATATATCCAACTAGCCTCCTGAAGCCATATATACATATATCCAACTAGCCTCCTCTGAGTGAGGGCTACATGTATGTATGTATGTAGTTTGTTTTGTTGTGCTATTCTTATAACAAATGTAAAGCACTTTGGCCAACGAGAGTTGTTTTTTAAATGTGCTATATAAATAAATGTGACTTGACTTGACTTGACTTGACTTGAAACAGGTACACTATTCCAAACTCTGTCCTGGATTTAAATTACAAAGAGAACAGAGGAAAAGATTGAGGGATGTGTTTAAATCTTCTTTGACGAAATGCAACATCTCTATTGTATCCTGGCAATCTCTCAATACGATGCCTCAAAGTAGAGAAGCAGCATTTGAAATGCATTGAGAACCTCAAATTTGTGCACTGGGAGCGAGTGCACAACAGCCTTGAGAAAATGAATGAGTTCTCCACCTCACAAACTACTCACCCACTGCCCCATTGGGCACCTCCTGCTCATCTACGGAAGAATCTGTGGTTCCCATATTGGCCTCATCAACTTCTTCAAGTGCATAAGACCAGTGCATAAGACCAGTATGAAAATAAGTCAGAGGGGTCTCGGGGAACTACAGATGCTGGAATCTGGAACAACAATCTGCTGGTGGTACTTAATGGGTCATGTGTGGAGAAAAATGGACAGTTTGATTTTTTGCGTGGGGACCTTCAACAGCTCTGAAAGAGAAGAAGGGAGATAACATGAGGATTGGGGAAAGAACTGGCAAGTGATCGCTCCTAAGGCACTGTCTAAGAAGATAATGGTGGAAAATTCAACGATGTAGGCAGTAGAAAATAACATTCAATGCTGATGCTCAAATGTGACATCAAACACTTTTGTTGTGTCATCAATACTCTGGAAGGTTTTGTCATGAGATGTTTCATTGCTGAATTAGTAGCAATTATTCAGCAATGCGAAGCAGAACCATTTCCAAAGTGGGAAGTTAGTCTTCGTTTAGACCTCGAAAGCCAGTTGTTCAGATTAACTTTGTAGAGCTAATTGACCTGACAATTAGCTGACAAAAAAGTGTTAGCTAAACTTCTACTTTCACCACCCAGATAGAGAATCCAGTCAAATATCATTCAATTTTCATTACAACTTGTAGACACACGCCATCACTTTCTGCTTTAATGGCAATAAATTTTTATTTTTAGACAAATATCTCAGACATTTATCTGAAATTATTGGACTTGAATTAGGGGATGGTAATATAGCTCAAAATGTTTTAAGACCATAAAATGCTCCTTCTTATCTCCTAACTTCAGAATATTTCTTGTCTTTGTTTTTTCCTAACTGATTAACATTAATGGATCAGGCATCCTGTAATAAAGTAATTAAATAGTGAGGATTCTTTGGGCTATTTTAGCATCTCTAGCAGGCAAATAATAAACATGTTTGTGTAGTTCTGCTCATCTTATGGAAGTAGCTTCTGATTCAGTATGCTATTATATTTTTCTGCCATCCTGTTCTAATAGGGGTGATGATATAGGATGGAGATAGAAATGGTAGCTGCTTCTACAAATCAGAGATTAATGTAGCTCTGAATAGGCAAAAGCTCTTCATGAGACCTAATCCGTAATAATTTCCAGTATTTTTTCATAGAGATCCATAGAGATAAAAACTCCTCCATTCGGATTCCTAAGCACATGGTTAATGTGTAGTTACAGTGCCCTCCATAATGTTTGGGACAAAAATCCGTCATTCATTTATTTGCCTTTGTACTCCACAATTTGAGATTTGTAATAGAAACATAGAAACATAGAACATAGGTGCAGGAGTAGGTCATTCGGCCCTTCGAGCCTGCACTGCCATTCAATATGATCATGGCTGATCATCCAACTCAGTATCCCGTACCTGCCTTCTCTCCATACCCCCTGATCCCTTTAGCCACAAGGGCCACATCTAACTCCCTCTTCAATATAGCCAATGAACTGGCCTCAACTACCTTCTGTGGCAGAGAGTTCCAGAGATTCACCACTCTCTGTGTGAAAAATGTTTTTCTCATCTCGGTCCTAAAGGATTTCCCCTCTATCCTTAAGCTGTGACCCCTTCTCCTGGACTTTCCCAACATCGGGAACAATCTTCCTGCATCTGGCCTGACCAACCCCTTAAGAATTTTGTAAGTTTCTATAAGATCCCCCCTCAATCTCCTAAATTCTAGCGAGTACAAGCCGAGTCTATCCAGTCTTTCCTCATATGAAAGTCCTGACATCCCAGGAATCAGTCTGGTGAACCTTCTCTGCACTCCCTCTATGGCGATAATGTCCTTCCTCAGATTTGAAGGCCAAAACTGTACGCAATACTCCAGGTGTGGTCTCACCAAGACCCTGTACAACTGCAGTAGAACCTCCCTGCTTTTATACTCAAATCCTTTTGCTATGAATGCTAACATACCATTCGCTTTCTTCACTGCCTGCTGCACCTGCATGCCTACTTTCAATGTCTGGTGTACCATGACACCCAGGTCTCGTTGCATCTCCCCTTTTCCTAATCGGCCACCATTTAGGTAAAAGTCTACTTTCCTGTTTTTGCCACCAAAGTGGATAACCTCACATTTATCCACATTATACTGCATCTGCCATGCATGAGCCCACTCACCCAGCCTATCCAAGTCACCTTGCAGCCTCCTAGCATCCTCCTCACAGCTAACACTGCCCCCCAGCTTAGTGTCATCCGCAAACTTGGAGATGTTGCATTCAATTCCCTCGCCCAAATCATTAATATATATTGTAAATAGCTGGGGTCCCAGCACTGAGCCTTGCGGTACCCCACTAGTCACTGCCTACCATTCTGAAAAGGACCCGTTTACTCCTACTCTTTGCTTCCTGTTTGCCAGCCAGTTCTCTATCCACATCAATACTGAACCCCCAATACCGTGTGCTTTAAGTTTGTATACTAATCTCTTATGTGGGACCTTGTTGAAAGCCTTCTGAAAGTCCAGATATAACACATCCACTGGTTCTCCCTTATCCACTCTACTAGTTACATGTGGTTAAAGTACACGTTGTCAGATTTTAATAAAGGCCATGTAGAAATTACAGCTGTGTTTATACATAGTCTCCTCATTTCAAAGCACCATTTTGTTTGGGACACAGCAATGTCATGTAAATGAAAGTAGTTATGTTTAGTATTTTGTTGCATATCCTTTGCATACAATGACTGCTTGAAGTGCGATTCATGGACATCACCAGTTGCTGGGTGTCTTCTCTGGTGATGCTCTGCCATACCTGTATTGCAGCCATCTTTAGCTTATGCTTGTTTTGGGGGCTAGTCCCCTTCAGTTTTCTCTTCAGCATATTAAAGACATGCTCAATTCGGTTCAGATCGGGTGATTGACTTGGCCACTCAAGAATTGACAATTTTTTTGCTTTGAAAACCTTTGTTGCTTTAGCAGTATGTTTGGGATCATTGTCTTGCTGTAGAATGAACTGCAGGCCAATGAGTTTTGAGGCATTTGTTTGAATGAGCAGATAGGATGTGTCTATACACTTCAGAGGTCATTAGGCTACTACCATCAGCAGTTGTATCATCAATGAAGATAAGTGAGCCAGTACCCTCAGCAGCCACACATGCCCAGGCCATAACACCCCCACCACCATGTTTCACAGATGAGGTGGTATGCTTTGGATCTTGGGCAGTTCCTTCTCTCCTCCATATTTTTCTCTTGCCATCATTCAAATATAAGTTAATCTTCGTCTCATCTGTCCACAAGACCTTTTTCCGGAACTGCGGTTGCTCTTTTAAGTACTTCTTGGCAATCTGGCCATCCTATTTTTGCAGCTAACCAGTGGTTTGCATCCTGCAGTGTAGCCTCTGTATTTCTTCCATGAGGTCTTCTGCGGACAGTGGTCATTGACAAATCCACACCTGACTCCTGAATGTTTCTGATCTGTCGGACAGGTGTTTGGGGATTTTTCTTTATTCTAGAGAGAATTATTCTGTCATCAACTGTGGAGGTCTTCCTTGGCCTGCCAGTCCCCAGGCCCTATCAGAGGGGGGGGGAGGGGGGGGGGGGGCAATGAGTGCCATTTGGCATGGGCCTCATGCATGTCTGCTTCAAAGGGATCTTGATTTGGGGGCCTCTAAAATTGAAATTGGTCAGGGCCTCAGTTCATCTATGAGAGGGCATGCCAGTCCCTTAGCGATTAGTAAGCTCACCAGTGCTCTCTTTCTTCTTAATGATGTTCCAAACAGTTGATTTTGGTAAGCCTGTGGTTTGGCTGATGTCTCTAACAGTTTTATTCTTGTTTCTCAGTCTCATAATGACTTTGACTTTCATTGGCACAACTTTGGTCCTTATGTTGATAAACAGCAATAAAAGTTTCCAAAGGTGATGGAAAGACTGGAGGAAAGACTAGGTGCTGAGAGCTCTCGTATATCCCTGCATTAAAAAGACATTTAAACACACCTGAGCAATTACAAACACCTGTGAAGCCATGTGTCCCAAATATTATGGTGCCCTGAAATGGGGGGACGATGTATACACACAGCTGTAATTTCTACATGGTGATACCAAAATGTATAAAAATACATTTTTTTTATTTTTTATTTTATTTTTATTAGAAGTACGGTAAATTACAATAACACACAACATATATATCTTAATACATTTTTTGTACCGCTTCATTTTTTTTTTTTTTTAAAGCTTTAAGAAAAAGATAGAAGTAAGGAAAGTAAAGAAGGTGCGCAAGAGTTGTGAAGTGCAAGAGAGTGTTGGGAAAAGAAAGCTCCTTAGAAAAGAAGTTAGAGAAGGAAGTAAAGTAAGAAAGTAGACCCTAGAAAAGAAAGAAAAAGAAAGTAAGGACAATCGCTCTATTATAACATTAAACTCCGCAGAAAGACTACCAACCAAGTCTGTTTTTGTTGTTTTATCTCCCAATGCCAGGTCCTGATACCATTTATTTATTTATTTATTTTTAAAATTACTATTGCACCTCATGCTTGTAATAGGTCCATAAACGTAGACCACGTCTTTTGGAATTGGTTTGCTTTACCTGCTAAGAGGAATCTCATCTCTTCCAGATGTAATGTTTCAAACATATTTGATGTCCACATTTTTATTGTTGGTGTGGGCGCATTTTTCCAGAATTTAAGTATGAGCTTTTTCCCCATTATTAGCCCGTAATTGAGTAAATTCTTCTGATACACGTTTAATTCAGGGATACCTTCCGATATCCCAAAAATGATCCATTCTGGTTTTGGTACCAGTTTTATTTTAATTAATTTTGAAAAAATATCAAATATTCCATGCCAGAATTTTTGGATTTTTGTACAAAAAACAAAAGAGTGCGCTATGGTAGCTTCTTGACACAGACATTTATCACAGATTGGTGAAACATTAGGAAAGATTTTATTTAATTTAGTTTTTGAATAATATAGTCTATGTAATGTTTTGAATTGGATAAGCGTATGTCGTACATTGATCGAGCATTTATGCACCTGTAGTAAATGATTATCCCAGCTCTCTTTTGAAATTTTTATAGCTAATTCTTGTTCCCAGTCTCTTCTAATTCCATCTGTTGTGGGTATTTCTATGTTTAAAATGATATTATATAAGTACGATATTAGGTTAGCTGATTCCGCCTTTGTCTTCATTGCTTCATCCAGTAAGTCGGAAGGCATATTATGATAGTCTTTTGTGTATTTTTTCAAATAATCACAAATTTGAAGAAATTTAAAATATTGGTTATTTTTCAAATTATATTTCAGTTGTAGTTGTTGAAATGATAGTAATTTTCCCAATTCATACAGATCTTCGAGCGTTTTGATTCCCATTCTTTCCCAATGTATAAATGATTTGTCTATGATTGATGGTTTAAACGATGGGTTATTGGCTATTGGTATTGAGAGAGATAGGTTTCTTAATTTTAGATTCTGTTTTATTTGTTTCCATGTTCTAATTGTGCTATGTATAATTGGGTTTTTATTATAATTTTTATTATTCAGATTTATTGGTGAGAGGATAATCGCTCCTATATTACTCGGGGAGCAGTCCCCTTTTTCCATTACAATCCAGTCCGCCTGCTGGGCAGAATTGTCCAGCAGGTGAATCATATTTTTAATATTTACTGCCCAATTATAATACATAAAGTTAGGGAGCGCTAGACCCCCCCACTCTTTTCGTTTATTGAGGTGTGTTCTTTGTATTCTATGGGGTTTATAATCCCATATGAAATTTGTAATGTCTGAGTCCAATTTTTTGAAAAACTTTTTTGGGAGATGTATAGGTATTGATTGAAATAGGTATAGAATTTGTGGTAAGAAAATCATTTTTATAGCGTTTATTCTGCCTATTAAGGACATCGGAAGTGTTTTCGAGAATTTAATCAAATTATTTAATTTCTTAAGTAAGGGATTATAATTGGCTTTAAACATATCCTGGTAATTTCTAGTAATTTCAATTCCCAAATATTTGAATTTTTCTGTAGCTATTTTAAAGGGGAATTTCCTGAGATGTGTTGAGTCTTTTGGTTTTATCGACATAATTTCACTTTTGTTCCAATTTATTCTATATCCTGAAAAGGATCCATAAAAATACATTTTAATAAAATCTGACAATGTGCACTTTAACCTCATGGGATATTTTCTATTACAAATCTCAAATTTGTGGAGTACAGAAGCAAATAAATAAATGATGGGTCTGTGTTCCAAACAGTATGGAGGGCACTGTATTATCCATCTGCCATCTGATGGATATGGTACCACATCCTTTCTACTTCAAAACGTTTGTTAATAATAGATTACGTTTACAAAAAAGGTTATTATGTTGCTTTGGTTAGTTTATATTTATAGATTGGCCATGTGCCTGACAAAGTTTAGTTTCAGAGATAGCAGCAACCTGTTTTACCTGATCCTGCAAGAGACATCTTAAAATTATTTTTAACATATTCTATTATGTTTCAAGCTAAGGAGATTTATGCCAACAAGCACAAGCACAAATCTTCAAAGCTTCTGAATTCTTTGAAGAAATTATGACTATTACAGAAATATATTTTTCTCTCATGGATTTATCACAATCATGTTAATTAGGCTACTTCAACCTGGAAAGCACTGGACAGAAACGGTGACTATGGTGAAATGGCCTGTCACCCTCTCCAATCCATCTATCTATCTGCTGTTGCTGGCTTCCCTGACAACTCTTTTCTGATCCTGCTCTTTGATCCCATTCTCTCCAAATGGTTCTATTAACGTCCCTGGTTTAATTGTAATCTCCATGTGCTGGACCAGTCATCTCCTAACCATTTTCCAAACCCTGGGGTAATCTACCTGAACCCCCCCCCCATGACACGGGCTCCCTACTATATGTGTAATGTCGTGGATGGCGAGCTGCTGTCTAGCTCGCCCGCTGCAGAACCGGTGGAAGGAAGCCACCGTGCCCGGCCCCCGCTTGCCCTCGAAGACCGGGAGCCGGTGAAGTGGAGTGAGACAATGATGGATGCTGGACAAAGGGCGGTTAAGAAGAAGGTGGTTTTGCCTTCAGCTCCCCAAGGTCAGCTGTGGGAAGCGCCCACGGGGCATTAAGGTTGATGATGGCTGAGCAAGGAGAGGGACGACAGTTTGCGGGATAACTGGAGGGAGGCAGCAGGTTATGGCCAGTTGCAGTTGGGACTGAGAAATCGTGCCATTTGGAATTCCAGTACATACTTGTTTAGGGCATTTTGTTTTGTGCATTTTAGTTTCAGGCTTATTCTTATGCTGTAATCATTGTGGAATGATCAAAGACAACACCTTTGAGGCTGTCATTCATTCCAAACTAGGTGAAACTGGTTGGTGGAACTGAATTTAATTTTAGTTTCGTATGTGAATCATTAAAATTATCAGCGTTTCTGGTTGGTGTGCAGTGACAATGTGAATACTGTTTTCAACAAATTAGTTTTTCAGGTATATTTTATATTATAACAAAACAAAAAGCATGACATTTTAAATATCACATTGACCCACCTACAACCATAAGAGCTTTAGTTTAGTTTTAGTTTCAGTGATACAGCAAGGAAACAGGCACTTTGGCTCACCGAGTCCATGCCAACCATTGATCACCCATTCACATTAGTTCTATGTTATCCCACTTTCCTTACACATTTAGGGGCAATTTACAGAGGAAAATTAAACTACAAACTCACCCATCTTTGGGATGTGGGAGAAAGCCGGAGCAACTGGAGGAATCTCATGGTCATATGGAGAACGTGCAAACTCCACACAGACAGCACCCAAGGTCAGGATCGAACCTGGGTTGTGAAGAGCAGACCAGCAAGATCAAAGTTATTGTTCAATTGCCTACCAACAGCCACAGTACTGTACATTTGTCAGCTGTAGCTCAGATGTGAGACATGTTTCTGAGGCAGGTTATGGGTTCAGATCTCGACTGGCTAGAATCAATTAGCTCCCAATGTGCCGCATGGGTCAGCAAACTGAGATGTCAGCAGATTAAGACAGGAGGTTGATGTCAGATTGATATGATACAGAAGTCATATTGTCATTGAGCACCGAAGAAGGCCCTGTAGCCCAATTTGCCCTTGATGACCAAGATGTCCCATCTACACTAGTCCCACCTGCCCATGTTTGTCCATATCCCTTTAACCCTTTCCTATCCATGTACCTGTGCAAATGTCCTTTAAATGTTGTTACGGTGCGGCACAGAGCTAGAGTTGCTGACTTACAGCGCCAGAGACCCGCGTTCGATCCTGACTATGGGTGCTGTCTGTGTGGAGTCCGTACGTTCTCCCCGTGACCTGCATGGATTTTCTCCGGGAGCTCCCGTTTCCTCGCACACTCCAAAGACATATGGGTTAGTAGGAATTGGCTTGATAAAATTGTAAAATGTCCATAGTGGGTGGGACTCAATAGTGGGCTGAAAAGCTCAGGGCTTATTTGTGCGCTGTATCTCTAAGCTAAACTAACTTAACTATCTCATCTGGCAGCTCGTTCTATATACCCACCACCCTTTGAATGAAAAAGGTGCCCCTTATCTTTCCTTTCTCTCCTTAAACATATGCCCTCTTGTTTATGATTCAGGGTTTAAAAAACTGTGCATTTACCCTATCTATTCTCCTGATTATTTTATACATCTCCAGAAGAGCACCCCTCAGCCTCAATGCGCTCCAATCAAAATTAATAATGAATGTTAATCATTTGTGTTAAGACGGCGAGACCCCGGCTTTGAATTACTTAATACTGCGTTAACGCGATTTTCAAATGCCTTAGTTTTATTTGGCGTTGTCCGGGCGAGGTTCTGGACTAAATGTGTAGATGCTGCCTGACCCGCTGAGTTACTCCTGCTTTTTGTGTCTATTCTAGGTCTAGTGTCTATTCTGGACTGTTGTCTTGATGCTTGACTGCGCAATTGTTTTCATCTGCTTGCCATTCACTCCAGCGGTTGCTGCTGCCAGCGCAGCGAAACGCTTCAGAATCGCAGGTACACTTCGTAGCGGCTTCTGTGCCGTATTTCGAAACGTCGTAACATCTTACATAACAAGTGTCTAATTTCAGCGCAATGACGGAAGAAGACAGTGCATCGAAGTTACTGACCTACTTTCCAAAAGGAAAAAAAAAGCCCGCACTTCACCGTGCAGCCAGCGTCAATGTGCTGTCAGCTCGGAGTGAACCAAGAGGAGGGTTCATCTCTTGCCCGCCAATACTTGGATCGCCGCCTCACGCCTATTTATCAATGAATTGCGCGGCCGTCCCTTGCTAATTAATTAATCCCCCTCCACAGTGAGTCGGGCAAGGCTCTTGTGAGGACCGAAACCCTTCGACGTGCCAAGCATGGCAAATATACCCCAACCCGCCACAACAACTCGCCTCCCTGCCGCAGATCTCTCTTGGCTCCGCTCCTTGGACCCGCGCCTGTCTCCACCCACAGGAGGCAGAAAAAGGTCACAGATGTTTGGAAAAATATTTAGGTCAGTGGATCATTTCCTCCTTTTCCAGTTATAGAGATTTGCTTTCACCGAAGGGAGGACGAGGAAAAGTACAATCCGATCTCAGTGGAATACAACTGGGGGACAACCTCCCTGACCTATTTAATGTTTATTTATCCTACATACTAAGAATCAGATTTACTCGATTACTTGACATGAAGAGTGACAGAACTGCACTGATTATATAATCGGTTCTTTCTTAAAAGCGCCGCTGTCGTTTGGCAATTTCTGTATTGCTTGGGATCTCACTGTTTCCGTTGCCCAGGTTTAGTTCTGTGCCTTGAGATGCGTTTGCAACATGAGATTCAACGAGAAGAGACCGGGTAGGAGAGCCGGCTCGGTGGTGATCCGGAGCCGCCCTGGGGTGTTTGGCGACCGAGTGCCAAGTGTTTCACCCGACAGCAGCAGCGAGCCGACCCGGTGGACGCACACGGCAGGTGTCGGCAACTGCCGGAGGTAACCCTCAGCCACTCATTCCCTTCACCGCCCCTGGCCCTCTCTCGCACTCTCCCCCGAATAGATAAACACTTTGCCATCAGATCAGATCAGACCCCTCAATGTTAAGGGTTTAAGAAAAACAATATGGTCAGACACAAAATCCGTTGCATTGGATTGAACTACGAGTCATATTATTTCAAATCTTTGGTGGTGATGACCAAATTAACGATTTGATCCCCCGGTTACCTCGTGCCTTTTAACAACTTTTTAAACGCATGATTCGGAATTGGCTGCTGCATTTTGAGCGCCCGCGCGTCCTGATGTACTTACTGCGCGCAACTTTGCCTTCTGCCCGCGCTATTTCTGAACCAAACCGCGAAAAATACGCTGCAGCTACCATTATTTTCATTGTTTGCATAAAATGAATGGTTGCATTTCTGAAACTTGCATGTAATGCATTATCTTTCTGTCGATGCTCCTCTTGCGTTGGCAGCAACATTTTACATTTGAAATGGTACGCCATTGCTTTTAGAAGCTTGCTTCCACAAACTGCGCACCACAATATCACTTTTAATCAGATTGCAGTCATCTTCGTCCGTGCATATTGATATGTCACTGTATCCCCTCTTATTATTTTATTTGTATTATTTAATTACAATAATGAATCTATTTTAAAATATAGAAACAAGGAACTGCAGATGCTTTATCAAAAAGACACAAAGTTCTAAAGTAACAGCGGGTCAGGCAACACCTCTGGAGAACATGGATAGGTGACGATTGAACTCATCCACGTTCTCCAGAGATGCTGCATGACCCGCTGAGATACTCCAGCACTTTGTGTCTATTTTAAATAATCTGCAACCTATGTTGAACTTTCATCATCATCATCACCACTGAACACAATTGACTGTGTTCATTAATAAGAAATTGCAGTGACCACTGACAACAAGCACATATGTACGTTTAAAATATATTTAGATAGGTACATGGATAGGATAGGTTTAGAAGGATATGGGCCAAGCAGGCAGGTGGACCTAGTATAGACGGGGGATGGTCTGGTTGTGGGCAAGTTGGGGGCCGAAGGGCCTGTTTCCATGCTGTATGACTATGTCTGAATATTCCTGACTAGCTGGTATATAAAGATACTGTTTACAGCAGCTTTAATAAAAATAGAATAGAATATCATTCAATTACATGGTTACTTTATGTTAGTTACTTTCAGTTAGGTCAGCACTGCATTGCAACAGTTGATTTTTGAGCACAAAAGGGGAAAATGTGATTTATATTTGTGATTGGAAAACTTTTTAAAGATACAAACAGCTAAGTTGTAATGCTTATCAGTAAAATCACACATGATATGCAATATTCACATGAGACCCTGGTGAGCCACTGTGACATTCATAGAACATCTTTGATTGGAGATACGGCATGGAAACAGGCCCTTCGGCCCGCAGAGTTCCTGCCGACCAACAATCATCCCGTATATAGTTCTATCCTACACCGTAGAAACAATTTATCAATTAAACTGCAAACCTGCATGTTTGGAATGTGAGAGGAAACCAGAGCACCCGGAGTAAACCCACACAGTCACATGGAGAATGTGCAAACTCCGTACAGAGAGCACCCGTAATCAGGATTGAACCTGGGTCTCTGGCACTATAAGGCAGTAACGCTACCACTGTCGCCCACATTGTTTAGAAGAGGGAGGACTGTGAAAAGAATGGACCAGTTAAAAAATATATTTTACAGTTTATTTAAACCATAATTGTGTGATATTAACAGAAGTTGACCAAAGTTATTTTAATTTCTTTGTGTGAGATACCAGCAGTAGATTGTTGGTTTCTATTTCCTGCATATCAACAAATAGATTATATTGTAATGACAGCCTGACTTTCATTTCCATTGTGAATATTAAATTGTACTCTCATTGCCTGGGTTGGTGATGGAATCTCTATGTTTATTGCCCAGGTAATCAAAATCAAAATCTATTTCACACTCACATTTGTTTTTACTGCACATTTTTTGTTGCAGAATATTGTGAAGGCGTAAACTCAGGGGAAACTACAGTAAAGTAATACAGTGGTTGTCATTCACAATCCTTTGATGCAATTTTCCATTAAGTATTATTGATCTCTTTATCAAATTTGTCTCACTTGCAAAATTAAAGTACTGATGACAACCTACAACAGTGGAAAACCAACCAGAGTACTATCTGAAATATCCCTTCATCCTGACTGCGCTCATTGTAGGCAAAGTTGATGCAATTGCCTGCCAGTATCCCACAAATATTTTTAGTAATGGCCTGGGAGGATTCCAAACCAAAGAATTTAAGGTAGTGAATTTTTCAGGCACCATACTAATTGCCTTACCTTTGCTGACAAAAAGTGGCCACAGATTGAACAAAGAGCCATTCTTCCCTATTTCCCTATGACATTGAAGAAGGCCATTTTGGCCCGTTGAGTCTATGAAACCTCATGGAGTGATCCCATTTCCCACTGATTTTCCCTATGATCTTTTCTCCCCAGATTTCCAGGAATTGCCCACAATTTCTACCATTCACCTTCACTCAAGGGGCAGTTTATAGTTGCCAATTAACACACTGACTCACATGTTTTGATGTGGGAGGAAACTAGAATTCCATGAAAATTCACTCAATGACAGGGCGCATGTGCAAAACTTTGGAAAATATGGATAGGTGATGTTTCAGGTTGGGACCCTTCTTCAGACTAGTCGAAGGAAGGACCCTGATCCGTAACATCGCGAGTCCATATTCTCCTGGCTGTGTTAATATTCTCCTGGCACTTTGTGTCTTTTTTTGGCAGTCAACATAAGTTATGAAGGGAAAATCATGTTTAACTAATTCTTTGGAGAGATTTGAGAACCTGGCTGTTAGAATAGTTATTGGGAACAACAAACATTTATTACACTGATTTCAGGGGTTACAGGTTTGCCATACGAGGAGAAATTTAGTAGACCATATTCTTTGGAGTTTAGAAGAATAGGAGGAAACTCGTAGAAACTTACCACATTCTTAGAGGGTGTCGGAAGGAACTCAGGTGCTGGCTTATACCGAAGATGGACACAAAATGCTGGAGTAACTCAGCGGGTCAAGCAGAGAAGGGTTCCAACCCGTAACGTCATCTATTCCTTTTCTCCAAAGATGCTGCCTGACCTGCTGAGTTACTCCAGCATTTTTTATCTATCTTCGACAAGGGTTTGGCTGGTTGGATGAAGGAAGGATGTTTCCCTTGGCTGAGGAGGCTTGAACCAGGGAGCATAGTTTGAGGAAAAGTCTTTATGACTGAGATCAGGAGAAATGTCATTGTTCAGAGGATAGTGACTCATTTGAATTCTCTATTCCGGAAGATTGTGGTAGTTCAGACTTTGCTTTAATTGAAAACAGAGATAAATAGGGCATTAGAAGAATCAGAGGATATGCAAATAATAGAAGATCAGCTTTGATCTTTGTGAATGGTGGAGCAGATTCAAATGGGCAAGACATTCTCTTGCTCATAATAATAATAATAATAATAATAAATTTTATTTGCGGGCGCCTTTCAAAGTCTCAAGGACACCTTACAGAAAATTAACAAGAGAGAAAAAACATATAGTTGGAATAAAATAAATAATAAGGACATCACCAATACACAAATTAAAGACAGAATTCGCTCCAAAGACAAAAAATCAAAAACACAATGTGAAGAGAGAGCAGCGGCAGCTAAAGCGCGCCAGCGTCCACTCTCCCTTCCGACAGCCATCTTGGACACAAACTAACATATTCACATTACACACAAAAAATCATCCCCCCACAATGGATACCACTGTGGGGGAAGGCACAATGTCCAGTCCTCATCCCCAGTTCTCCCAAAGTCAGGCCTATTGAGGCCTCCGCTATTGCCTCTACGGAGGCCCGATGTTCCTGGCCGTTCTGGCCGGGTGCTGTTGGCCTGGCGTCGGGAGAGTCCTTTCAGTGGCTGGGCCATATATTATTACCCCCTTACTTCAAATATTATTACCCCCTACCCCCCACATTAAAAAGACTATCTCTCCCACAAACAGGGCACATGACTAACTAAAACTGCAAAAAAAAGTGAATTAAACGGACGGCTGCTGGTTAGCATCTAGCTTGGCATTCAAGAGTGTAATTTATTCAACACTCCACTGGTGTCCAGTGCCTTGTATTGGGAACTCCCTGTGTGTGAAAGTCAGGTGAGAACAATATTAGGTTTGACTTTGATGCCTATCGTTTTAAATATCTTTCCAATGCTAAAATATAAATGCGATTTGGAAAAGAGCCAGTTCTCATGGAATTATACTGCAGGATTGTGCTAACTTCACAGGGAACTAAAGGGAAGGGAAGAAAATCATCAAGGAAAATATATTCAAAGATTAAATAGGCACCAAGGATTAGTTAGAATGAAGAGGTGTTTAGACAAGAGATTAACAGAAACCCTTAATGTCTTGGTGTTATTAAAACTATATTTTCTACAAAATATATAATCATGTACCAGGACTGCTGAATGTTATTGTGAAGTTAATTTAGTTTATACGCAACAAATAACATTTCAAATATTTGAAGAGTTGGCATTATATAATGGGTAGAAAAGTATCAAATGATATTTTCTACAAATACAGAAAATAAACGTTGAGCTGCTATATTTGGTAAATGCCTTATTCATTGCACCTGATATGTTTATTATAATTAAATGACACTTTAGTTGTTATATTCAAAAGGCCTGGATTAATGGTTCAGAATCATGAATTCAGATGCCATCACAGCAGGGTATTTAATTACGGTATTTTGGGTACATTTGGGGTATTTCATTAACCAAATTAAAATTAGTTTAATTAAATAATCTGGAGGAAAAATTGCCATCCTTGCCTGTCTGGCTTACTGGTGACCCCAGACTCATAACATTGTGGCTAACCTTCAAATGGCTTCTGAAGTGACCTGCCAAGCCATTCAGTTGTATCAACCCGTTGCAATAAAACAAAAATGTAATCAAAAGGGCTACCGGTCAAGATCATGTGCTTATTGAACTGATTTGTCTCTAGAATCTTTCTTGTGGATATCCAAAATAGGCCTGTCTTGTGAGAATATCACATACAAGACACAAATAATTTATTAGCCAAGTATGTAAGAACATACAAGGAATTTGATTTGCCATAGTCATACCAAAAAAGCAGCAAGACACACAACTTCATAAAAATTAGCATAAATATCCACCACAGCGCAATGTGATGGAAGGCAATAATATATTATCTTCTTCCCTCCTTTTCTCCCGCGGGTCTGGGCAGCCGAACCATCCGCAGTCGGAGCGATCGAAGCTCCCGCGTCGGGGCGATCGAAGCTCCCGCGTCGGGGCGATCGAAGCTCCCGCGTCGGGACGATCGAAGCTCCCGCGTCGGGGCGATCGAAGCTCCCGCGTCGGGGCGATCGAAGCTCCCGCGTCGGGGCGATCGAAGCTCCCGCGTCGGGGCGATCGAAGCTCCCGCGTCGGGGCGATCGAAGCTCCCGCGTCGGGGCGATCGAAGCTCCCGCGTCGGGGCGATCGAAGCTCCCGCGACGGGTCGATCGAAGCTCCCGCGTCGGGGCGATCGAAGCTCCCGCGATCGGGGCGATCGAAGCTCCCGCGATCGGGGCGATCGAAGCTCCCGCGATCGGGGCGATTGAAGCTCCCGCGATCGGGGCGATTGAAGCTCCTGCGTCGGGACGGTCGAAACTCCTGCGATCGGGGTGATCGAAACTCCCGCGATCGGGGCGATTGAAACTCCTGCGATTGGGACGGTCGAAACTCCTGCGATCGGGGTGATCGAAACTCCTGCGATCGGAGCGATCGAAGCTCCTGTGGTTGGAGCTCCCGAAGTCGATCCCTGACAAGGGATCGCGAGCTCCACGATGTTAAGTCCGCAGGCTCCCGAGGTTTGAGCTCCCAAAAGTTGATCCCCGACAAAGGGACCACCAGCTCCACGATGTTAGGCTGCCGTGCAGACGGAGATACGATACGGAAAAAGTCACATCTCCGTCGAGGAAAGAGGTAAAAAAAAGTTTCCCCAACACCCCCACCCCCCACATACACAACGAAAGATCCACTAAAACATACATTTGACAACGGACTAAAAACAACAAAACAAGAAATGGACAAGACAGACCGTTGCGAGGTTGCCATCGTATGGCGCCGCAATACAACATACTCACAGAATCGGACTTTTTAGACAGCATCCCAGACTGCTACCTCAGTCCCTGGAGATCCTGTCTCATCGGTAGACAGACCCCACTCGATATGGTAGCTCAATGGCATACAGTTAGGAGTGAGTAGCCATGGAAGTTCTTATCATTCACATTGCACTCCGTAAAGCAAGGGTTCCAAACCTGGGATATATTTCACCTACCCAGGGGGTAAATTTGTTGATTCTGGATTTATACATATTTTTTCTCATTGACTGACTGTGTTTGGTTCTGGTAACCCAGTATCTGTTCATCATTAGTTGTTCAAACATAAGTGAAATAACTTTGTTATGTGCTATTAAAGTTGCCAGGGGTAAGCGGGACGAAAAAGGTTGGGAACATCTGCCGTAAAGGGTTATGGTATCACAACTGACACGGTGAAGATTCTCCTAATGATCTCCAGACTTTAGTTCTTCCCTTAATAGATGAAATTGTGCTCCTTCATGGATGTCCTTCATTACCGTCGAGCTAAATAACCAACTCTGGTCCAGATATGTATGCTAGGAATGGCGCAGGCTTCCCAAAAAATGAAGAGCCATCGCAGGGAAGCTGCAGCACAGGACTACATGGATGTCAGATTGGGCAGCACAGTGGTGCAGCGGTAGAGTTCCTGCCTTATAGCGCTTTCAGCACCGGAGACCTGGGTTCGATCCTGACTACGGGTGCTGTCTGTACGGGGTTTGTATGTTCTCCCCATGACCTGCATGGGTTATCTCTGAGATCTTGTGGTTTCTTCTCACACTCCAAAGACATACAGGTTTGTAGGTTAATTGGATTGGTATATAATGTAAATTGTCCCTAGTGTGTTTAAGATAGTATTAGTGTGCGGGGATCACTGGTCAATGTGGACCTGGTGTGCCGAAGAGCCTGTTTCCGCGCTGTATCTCTAAACTAAACTAAATATATCAAAGGTCTGCAGTCCTTCTACATCTAATGGGAATGATGGTGGGTAAGCAATAACTAACAAGATGATGAGGTTCCAAGATGATCCCCATCCTCAGCGACGATGGACCCCAATATATGAATGAGAATCAGGTGTTTTCAAGCATCTTCAATGATGTGGATGATCCACCTCGGCCTTTTCTCAGACCATCAACAGCACAGATCCTGGCTTTAATTTATTTGTTTAATTTTGGGAGACATCAGGGAACAATTGGGTTGCACTGGAAACTGCAAAGGCCATGATCCTGGCAACAACCGACAGTAACGTAGAAGAGGTGTGCTCCAGAATGAGTTGAACCTCTTTTACCAATTTATGCCAGTATATATGCAAGAAAGAACTGCAGATGCTGGTTTAAACCGAAGAGAGATACAAAAAAGCTGGAGTAACTCAGCAGGACAGACAGCATCTCTGGAGAGATGCCATTCCTTCTCTCCAGAGATGCTGTCTGTCCCGCTGAGTTACTCCAGCTTTTGTATCTATACCAGAATATAACTGTATATACCAGTATATAACTGAAAAAGTGTCCAATTTCCCCACGTGTGGTAATGTTTAGTTTAGTTTAAAGATACAGCACGGAAACAGGCCCTTCGGCCCACCGAGTCTGCGCCAACCAGTGATTCCCGCACACTAACACTTTCCTACACACATTAGGGTCAATTTTCAATTACACCAAGCCAATTAACCTACGTTTGGGTCTTTAAAGTGTGGGAGGAAACTGGAGCACCAGGAGAAAACCCACGCAGGTCACGGGGAGAACGTACAAACGCCATACAGACAGCATCCATAGTCAGAATCGAACATGGGTCTCTAACGCCGTAAGGCAGCAACTCTACCTCTGCGCCACTGTGCCGCCCTAATGGTGACACTTTCTTGCTGCTTTCTACCAGAAATCCTTTAAAGGATCAACCCCATTTTTATGTGATCTGGAAAATTCATACACACTGGAAAAACATAACATACTTATCCATAGTGCAATGTGTCTACTAAAGCAGTTGAGCCTGGTTTCTATCTAGATTTACTACAAAAATCACTAATAGAGGGCAAAATTAACAAGTACTGTACATAATGTTTTGCAATCTATAGAGTAATTTGGGATGCTGATTAAAATACTGACTTTGACATGCCCATCTAATTCCATATCTGAGTACATAGTAATATATGTATCATTTTATTCGTTGTAGCATAATTGGAAAAAAATCATAACGATTTCACTGCAGCAGAATCTTCTTGATAATTGATGTTCTTGATAATTGAGGATTTGTATATCTATATTCTTCCCTGGTGACCTCACAGTGTTCCTGCGACATTTCATGAGATTAAAAATGATGGTTAAATTATTGATATTAAGGAATAACAGAGACTTAAGGAAGACATTTTGAGCAGTGGGTTAATGGAGATAGATAGATAGATAGATAGATAGATAGATAGATAGATAGATAGATAGATAGATAGATAGATAGATAGATAGATAGATAGATAGATAGATAGATAGATAGATAGATAGATAGATAGATAGATAGATAGATAGATAGATAGATAGATAGATAGATAGATAGATAGATAGATCCTTTATTAAGTTAGTGGTGAAAGCTGGACCATTATATTTTGTTTTATTTTTACAAAAATAATACACTGTATAATAAGTACTATATAAAATACTAAAATACTTGTTAAAGCAAAAATCATTTAAAAATTATCATGGACAGCGTTTTTATACTTTGACTTTAAGCTAAACTTAAGAAGGCAGGAACGGGGTACTGTTTGGGGCTGATCAGCCATGATCACATTGAATGGCGGTGCTGGCTCGAAGGGCCGAATGGCCTACTCCTGCACCTATTGTCTATTGTCTATTGTCTATAAACTTCAGTTTGTCAGAAGTAAATGAATTAGTGAATAGCTCCTGCATTGATTTATCAGTCTGAAGAAGGGTTTCGGCCCGGAACGTTGCCTATTTCCTTTGCTCCATAGATGCTACCTCACCCGCTGAGATTCTCCAGCATTTTTGTCTACCTTTGATTTATTGACCATCTATTTAATCACAGTTTACTGTGGGAAACAATTTTGATAAAGATGGAGGATTAAATGGGATTTAAAGATTTCATTTTTTTATGGTCAAAAGTGAAGCATTTTATTTTTTTTTATAGATGATGTAATTATTGTGATACAATTGAAGGAGGGTGGTAGATATTTACATTCATTAAAATGCACATTGTGTTATATGCCTTTTTATCATGTGTGTCAGATGGAAAATTTTAAGTATGTTATCCAATCCTATATTGTATCTTCAATTATTTTATAAAATAAGGTGCACGTGAAAATGGATGGAATTCCCAATACATAATGGCGGTCTTACTAATGATTTTATTGACCAATTATTTAATGTTTTATTTAAGTATGAGTTGGGAGTTACAAAAGTGAAATGTAGCCTTGGAGGCCATAGTGCCAATATTATTGGGGGCTTTTTTGTTGTTGATTTAAGGCAAACATTCTTGTCTGGAACTAAAAGGGAAATGCCTGTGATTGGAACTGGCAGCATTTCTCATCCAAAGTACCAGAATGTCTCAGGCTCATGTGTGAACACAAACGCTCACTGTTGTTGAGTACTGAAGTGTGTGCTACCTACGACGTGCAATTGCCACTGACCTCCTTACAGCATTTCCCCAACTATGATCGGCCAGCGAACCCCCAACGCAAACCTTCTGCATTCCCCCTGGTGCATATGCAGGAGAATCTGCTCAACGTCATTTAAAATCTAGCCCACAATTTGTGAGCTCATTCATTAGAGTGAGATTTTATGACTGTGAGGAAGAAGGGTAGGAGTAAGAAATTTGTTGTGTTTGATATAAAGTTTTTAATAACTTAAAACACTTTCAAACATTTATAAAAGCTTTTGGGTTTTTTTTTTAATGCATTTGACTTTTACGAGTTTTTAAATTGCTTGCCCAGTCAGCTAGCCCAGACTATTACCACTCACTACAGTATGGTGTAATCTAAAGCCAAAACCTCTGAGCCCTGTGTGCTTATTCCCCTCTTGCCACTCCTGCCTATGGCAAATTTATAGCCTTCACTCAGTTGTGTTCCAACTGGGGTAGAAGGGTGAGTGTCAGCACAGGGCACAGAAAGGCATATGGAAGACAGGCACCAAATAAATGCATAAAGGTGATTATCCTATGGTTTTAACTACATCACTGAATTCCAATATAAAAGCCTTGGGCACATTGATGGATCTCATGGTCTGCCTGCTCTACCTGGTTCTAGGAAACATGACCAAGTCATAAAACATATTGTGCAGCAAATTTCCTTCAGCGTGTCGGTTCAGAGCAAAGCGGCTGGAATCAAATTTCAAAAGTGGAGAGCAACTCGGTGTTAGATATTATCATGAATCATTTGGTGGAAAAAAGCTTGAGAGACAGTTCAATTTATCAGCGTAACTCTAGTAAAACAAAGAAGAATCTGATCAAATGGCTTGCAGCTATGTATCCATTCATCTTCCAAACTTCTGATTGCCCGAATCCTTCAAAAAACAGTTCTGTACTTGGAAAGTCCGTCACATTAAACAAAGTTACAATCTTAGTTTGAAATATTTATGTCTTTGATGCTACAGTTCTTTAGTACATGGTACTTCAGGTATATTGTTTTCCTGCCTTTTAATTTTGTAACTACATTATTCAATATTTAAAAATGTATACATGGGTGAATTTAGTTGTTATCAATTCTTCCTGCCTTTAGCACCTACTTTCTTTTTATTACAACTTGGATTGTAAAGCTGCTTGACACTCTTCTTGTGAACAGAATGTCTTGACAATAAGTAAACAAAGCCTTCTCATGTTTTTTTTTACTGTCTCCACTTTATAAACTCTTCATTTTTCTTATGGGTAGCATATTTCATATTCGGTTCAACTTCCTGTCTCTTCTCAATTCTCTTCCATTGGTTTCCAGTGGATTTATTTACCCTTTCAATTCTGCATGCATAATTACCTTATGGAAAGGGAAAAACTTACAATTTTTACATTTTACTTTCTTCTATGAATAACATATTGTTTTCCTTCTCTCCCTGGGCTGTGATGAAATGTAAAAACCTCTTGCACATAGCTTAAAAGCCTGTAGCTGTGTATTCTGTATTTAAAAAGCAATTTTGAATATTGTCAGCATCATTTCAGTCGTTGTTGATTTGTCATTTGCTTTCACAATGTGACTTAAATTCATATTCACACATTGTGTTTACCACACTACTTTGCAAGCAATCTATTGCTACCTTTACTCAGTTAAGCATTCTCCGACAATCTAGTTCCAGGTGTTGATCAAATGACTTAAATCTAAACTTAATCCCTAATTAACCAACCTGTGGTTGGTATTTTATTATCAATAAGGTTATCCAAAAAAGGTGCATCCTAATGTTGTAACCACTATTATATTTTACGGTTAGTGCAAGTGCTAAGGACAGACAAAGGACAGACATTAAAAAATCTAGATTTTAAACCAGAATGGATTTTCCTCTCATTTGGAGAGGAATTCCTCATTCGTCTCATATCAAGATGGTTTATGACTTGGAAAAGAACACTAAGGTGATGGTATTTCATTGTACTTGTTTCCCTTGTCATTGTAGTTTAGTTTAGAGATTCAGCACGGAAACAGGCCCTTCGACACACCAAGTCCGTGCCAGCCAGCCATCCCCACACACTAACACTATCCTGCACACGAGGGACAATTTACAATTTTACCAAGCCAATTACCCTATAAACCTACATGTCTTTCGAGTGTGGGAGGAAACCAGAGCAGGTCATGGGGAGAATGTACAAACTCCATACTAACATCATCCACAGTCAGTCTCGTACCCGGGCCCCTGGCCCTGTAGGCAGCAACTCTGCTGCTGCACCACTGTGCTGCCCATGTTAGAGTTGGTGGGGATCTTGATGTTGCTGTTTAAGTGTCCTTGGCAAGTTGCCGCCATGCACCTGCGATTGAGTACACACTGAAAGGAAGGACACTTTTAACAGAGAGAGTGATGCTTATAACGTTGGTTGTGATGCCAGTCAAGCAACCTGCTTTGTTCTGAATGACATTGAGTGTCTCCAGTTATGTGGAAACTGCAGTCATCCAAGCACATCTAATAATTAAGCATAAGAAATACAGCCAAGATATATATTGCTCTCAATTACTTTTTATCTGTATTGCATTCATCTGTTAAGAATAGGTGATGCATGCAGCAATTTTTCTTTTAAAAAACATTTTTCCCATCTGGTTTCCATGTGTTACAAATTGTTGTTAAACATCATGACATTTGATTCAAATGAGGAAAGTAACTTGATGCATCTGTGCAGGATGCTTGGCAGCCATATATTTATCCGTATTTGGCAACAAGACGACTGTGGATTTATTTTCTTAGCTTGCTCATAGATGAGCAAAAAGCATCTCAATATTTTTTATCAGGGTATTGCTCAGTGCCTGGAATAATAGTGCGATCTGTTGATGCCACATCTCACTAAGCTGTCTCATGACAGCACAGAACATTATTCATCTTCTTCAGCACAGGAGGAGAAACCCCCGATTTAAACCTGGGAGACTCGTGGAAGAGAGAGAAAATTATAATTCAAGCTGTTTTATGTTGCTCATGTTATACATTTTGCTGAATTACATTGTCAAAGTGCTTATAATAGCTTTTATTATCTTGTTTATGGTGAACATATTGGCAGATGAACATGGCTTTACTGTATATTCATGCAAATAACAACAGAATAACATTATATAAACTTCAGTAAATCACATGCAGCTGTAGTTTTGATCCTTTATTTAAAGACTGCATGGTGAAACAGATGCTTAGAAGAATCCTCTGGCATAAACACTGACGACCCTGATTAACTTTGTTCTCTTTGGCACAGCAGTACAGCGTGTTGTCTTTGTGAACCAAGCTTCATTATGCACCATGCACTGTACATGGGTATTATGTGTGCTCAATGGTTTACACATTTTTTGTGAGTCATTCACCAGCTTCCCTTTCTACTGTTGCACAGAAAAAACAATAATGACTTGTCCTATCATGCTGGAGAGTTGCAAATTGCTCTTACATTATTAATTTCTAATAGACAGTTGTGTCGATATTTCAAGTAGTTCTTTGGATACAAATGCCTCAGGGAACTTTTTCTTTCTATACTTTTTATGGCCCCTCAAGATTGTTCGTGACTAGCCTTTAACAAACGTCACCTATTCCTTCGCTCCATAGATGCTGCCTCACCTGCTGAGTTTCTCCAGCATTTTTTGTCTACCTTTAACAAACAAGATGATAACTTTAATGAATTACCTGTGACCCTAGGAGAGAAGATTAATAAAAGCCTGTGATGGTTGATATTTCAGTTTGACTTGGAGTATATTTTTTAAACTAACTATTTATCAAAATTGGCCAGACAGTTTAGTGCTGCCCAAAAACACCTGAAAATGATACAGCACATGTTTGATTAGGGCTGCCAAATCACTCTTATGAATTCACTTAGTGTAAGGCTTTGTACGGTTCCAAATATTAATAGCGCATAACACTGGGACCTGTGCATAAATTGCAAATTACGACACAGAGTGCTGGAGTAACTCAGCAGGTCAGGAAGCATTGCTGGATAACATGGATGTGATGTTTCAGATCAGGACTCTTCAGATTGATTGAGGAAAAAGTGGAATAGAAGAGGGGCAGGACAAAGCCTATAGGTGATTGTTAAACACACAAGGTTTTTTTTAATGCTTTTTTGATATATCTGCTACGCTTTGTCCTGCCCCTCCTCTCTTCCAGGTTTGTTCCCCCTCCTCCTTATAACCAGTCTGAAGTAGAGTCCCAACTCAGAACGTCACTTATCTATGTTCTCATGGCATGCTACCTGACCTGGTGAATTGCTCCAGCACGTAGAGTCTTTTTTTGTAAACAAGCATCTGCAATTCCTTGTTTTACATGTTCATTTTCAGTGATTTGTTTGCAAAGCCACCCAGATCAACACCTTTCAGTCTCTCAGCATTTTAAATTACTCTGTTTTTTAGTTCTATTGTTGTATCCCTGGATGCCTTTGGGTTAAGAATCACTAAAGGTTTGGTCAAAGAGTCGTTTCAATGAAAGTCTTCATATGAAATACCCTTTCTGAGGGGCTTCAGGAGAGAATTTGAACTTGGTGAACTGTAAAGTAGCATGCAAATATTGGAGCAATGTTGAGCAATTATGATAAAATGTTCGGGGAGCAGATGGGCAAGGGTAAGGAAGTGCGCAAACTGTGCACGGGACTTACACAGAGACCAGAGGAAGCAGAGTGGGAAGTTATGGGTTTCGAGGATGGTACTGGAATAGGGAAAGTGGAAAGCCTGTGACAGAATTTTGACTTTAAGGCATTAGGAATCAGCTAGAAGGCCAAGCATTTGCTGCATATTCTTGTAACTGTAGTATCATTGATACTACAGTAGCTTAAGAACCAAGCAGTAGCTTAAGAGCCAAAAGCATCATTCTATTGATGACTATTTTTTGTTTGCACTACTTCAGATTGCACCACAATCTTTGCACCATTCTGCTGTTTTACACATAACATATGTATGTTTATCATTACAATGTATACTATTTGTTCTCTGAGCTTCATTTCAACAAGGATTTTCAATGTTCCTTGGTGTACATGACAATAAACTCATATGAACCTGAGGTGGCATTGCTTGCATGTGATATAGTGAGATGATTTCCTAATAGTGAGATAATTTTCATAAGGAGCCTGCAAACTAAAATTCACCAATTCACAATTCAGCAAACTAAGTGATCCCCTCAACATAACCATTCTTAACCACAACAAAGTTCTTCAGTCAGTCAGGCAGGAGATCCTACAAATTCTTGAAGGAGTGCAGCGTAGGTTCACCAGGTTAATTCCTAGGATGGCGGGACTGACATATGATGAAAGAATGGAACGACAGGGCTTATATTCACTGGAATTTACGATGTGAGGGGATCTTATAAAAACATATAAATTCTTAAGGGATTGGATAGGGTAGATGCAGGAAAAATGTTCCAGATGTTTGGGGGAGTCCAGAACCTGGGGTCACAGTGTAAAAATAAGGGGTAGGCCATTTAGGACTGAGCTGAGAATAAACTTTTTCACCCAGAGAGTTGCGAATCTGTGGAATTCTCTGCCACAGAAGGCAGTGGAGGCCAATTCATTGGATGTCTTCAAGAGAGAGTTAGATATGGCTCTTAGGGCTAACGGAATCAAGGGATATGGGGGAAAGGCAGGAACAGGGTACTGATTTTGGATGATCAGCTGTGATCATATAGAATGGTGGTGCTGGCTCGAAGGGCTGAATGTCCTACTCCTGCACCTATTTTCTATGTTTCTAAAGTGCATAACCCTCCTGGCATCCTGCTGTGCCAGCTCACCTACTCTGAATAACACATAAATTAATTCCTAATCCAATTTAATGGCTTGCTACAAAATCTCTGTACTTCCTGATGAGGGACCTCAACATAGCACACTTCACCTGCGAGGATCTCATCTCTGCAGATGTAAACAGCAGTGTAGAGATCGCTCTGAAATATCTCATGAGATCAAAAATTCCTTTCAACTCTGTCCCATTGTTTGGATCTATCAATCCTGTAGCCTTCTCATGCAGATTGTTCTTATAATGGAATTTGTCATCCTCTTGTTTATTTCAATAATCAATATAAAATACATCCATCCTCATTTGATGTCTCAAAATTATACGGTTGAAACTCTGAAAGTTTCAGATTACAAAGCGTTCACTTGAATAAAATCCTATTTACATTGTTTTTGGCGATTCAGATTCAGAGTTAAAGTTATTGAATAATGGTGGAATGTAATCTATATCAATGAAACTGGAATGTGACTAATTACCTATAATTGTCTTAAATTCTTTTGTGTTTATGAATTGCGTATCCACAACATTCAGAGTTTTAATCCTCAATGTACTTTGGACAGCTTTCCTCCAGGAAATACAAAATAATGAAGTTCTCATCAAACATGTTCACAGTTTACTCTTATTTGGCTGAAAGAACATTAGCTAGTCATGAAACAGTCATTGGCTCGTCATAAGAATGTTTGCACTATTCTTGCCTGATAAATTTAGTCTTTGCGTCTTTGTAAAGCCAATAAGGTTAGCAATACTTTGATTGCTAAAACTATCTTAGTGTGTGATGGGTTGGGTAGCTGGAAGTAGAGACAGACACATAGAGAAAGCCAATATTAAAATTGCATTGCTACAAACTATGCTGCAAGTTCACAATTGCCATTTACTATTTTTCAAAGAAATTGGAATGAATAGCGTACTGTAGAAAGACACTGTAAGATTTTATTTCAAAGCAAACAAGATAACTTTGTAATTCTGCCATGGTTCTTCCAGCAGTATGATCCAATATCAGAAGAATTCCTGTGAAAGGTCAAGAAATTGTTAGTATGAGTTAAATTCTGTACAAATTGGCACATTTCTTTCTAACCATACTCAGAAACCTGGCTGCACCCCATGATGAATTTATCACCATTGTAAAACTGGTCATACATAAAGGTGATTATTCTGAAACGTTCAACTGTACAAGCTGGAAAAACAGGGATTGTACGGATGAAAATTACAGTAGACATTTTTTTAACCTATTTCTAGGACAGATAATACAATTTGTTAATATGGAATTATCTTTTTGGGGGAGCATTTCTTTGAATGCCTTTTGTGTTTCTCTGGCATCCAGCCTGCTCAAATAAGTGCAATGCCCAAACTTTGCCTGTATACAGCGATCTGGAAATGGTTTTGCCTCCAATGCAATCCAATCCAAGTTGGTCTTGGTAATGACGCACAGGGAACTATTTTTCACTAATGCTGCAGGTTCCTCAATTGAGTTATTTAAAGGGTCAGATACATCTGAGCTACATTCTTGGGCACAATTCTCTGAAAACAAACTTCTTGTAAAGTGTTTGCAAACTGAAGTCTTGTCACCATGTTAGCATGTGATTTTAGTAGGATTCCCCTCAACATTTAAAGGCTAGAAACACCAAGAGTAAAGAGAAGATATGCGATTACCTGTTCATAAGATGAGAAATAATGGTAGTCTTACAACATTGAGGTTTCTGGCCAGGCACTTGAATTGCCCAGGCATGGAAGACAGTGGACGATGTGCTGATAACTGAGATTAGCATAAATGGACAATTGATGGAAAGCATAGACATGGGCCAAAGGCCTGCTTCAGTGTTGCATGGCTAAATAACCCCTTACAATAGAAAAATCCTGCCAAGGACTTGGGCCCTGCAGTAGCCAGTGCAGGTTTTCTGTCCTCAGAGAGGCTAATGCCAGCTGTCTTCCAACTTGTGATCATGCATTCAATGTTTGTCCATGTTCCCGGAAGCAGCGTTCTTCCAGCTTTCCAGCCGTAAGGGCTGCTTGCCAGGTCTGAGCTGTGAGGATACAGGCAAGTAGCATGAACATTTCAAATGGTAATGTCTGCTGTTCCTGAAGCAAAATAACTTTCAACAAAAGATCCTGATAGTCAAGAGTCAAGAGAGTTTTATTATCGCATATCTCAAAAAGGAAGAATGAAATTCTTACTTGCAGCAGCACAACAAATATCCAAATATAGTACTCTGTAAACATCATAATAAACAACAAAAATAAGTTCAGTATATAAAAACACAAACAATAATAGTGCAAAGTGCAATAGTGGTATTTTTTGTACATGCGTTATTAAACTGGAGGGGGAGGATTGTCATTTGGAAATGTTTAAACTAATCTGGAGGGGTTGGGACCCATGGTAGTAATGCACCATATGAGAAAGCTGAAGCAAATATAGAGATTAAAGCAAGCAACTTCATTTGGCAGGCCAGGCAGAGGTGAGACAGGGAGTGTGGAAAGCCTTATCGGCTAAACTGCATTTACATTAATGCAAAAAGCCTCACTGGTGAGCAGCTGAACTCAGAGCATAGATCAGAACATGGAATTGTGATGGTTGTGGTATGGGCAGGAATGGCAGCACAAAGTTCTGCGGTACCAGTGCTTCCGATATGAGAATGGTGGAGGTAAGAGACGAGGGGGAGTTGTATTATTTATTTGGGAGAATGGCAGGGAGATATACTGGTGAATCAGCCAGCAAGGCCATATATGCAGAACTTTGAAATAAAAAAACAGGTGATCAATTTGATGGGATTTTACTATAAAGCCCTTAAATAGTCAGCGGAGGCATATATATATATAGATATATATATATATATATATAGATATATATATATATATATATATATAGGGAAATCACAGATAGGTGTAAGAATAACAGGGTTGTACTAGTAGGTGATTAAATATTGACTGGGTTGCCTAATATTGACTGGATAGTGTTGACTGCCCAGTGTTAAGGGATTAATGGGACAGAATTTGCGACGTGTGTCCAGGAAGGTGTCTGAAACTATATGCAGATGGCCTTACTAGAGAATGGGCTCTTAGGAACTGAGGCTAGGCAAATAGTTGACGTATCGGCACGGCAGCAATGTGCAACCAGTGACTATAATTCTGTTAGTTTCAAGATAGAGGAGGTAGTTGAGGCACGTACTATACTACAACATCTAAAGGACATTTGGATGGGTGCATGGGTAGGCTTAGAGGGATATGGAGCAAATGAGGGCTGGTGTGACTAGTGTAGATGTAGCATCATGGTTGGCATGAGCAAGTTGGGCCGATAGGGCATGTTTCTGTGCTGTATGACTTTATAGGGGACTCTATAGTCAGGGGGTCGGATAGGCGATTCGGTGGACGCAGACAGGAGACCAGGATGGTAGTTTGCCTCCCTGGTGCCAGGGTCAGGGATGTGTCTGAACGTGTCCAAGAAATCCTGAAATGGGAGGGAGAGGAGCCTGAGGTTGTGGTACATATAGGTACCAACGACATAGGTAAAAAAAGAGAAGAGGTCCTGAAAGAAGAATTTAGGGAGTTAGGTAGAGAGTTAAGGAGAAGGACTGCAAAGGTAACAATCTCAGGATTACTGCCTGTGCCACGCGACAGTGAGAGTAGGAATGGAGCGAGGTGGAGGATAAATGAGTGGATGAGGGACTGGTGCAGTGGGTATGGATTCAAGTTTCTGGATCATTGGGACCTCTTTTGGGGAAGGTGTGACCTGTACAGAAAGGACGGGTTGCACTTGAACTCGAGGGGGACCAATATCCTGGCGGGGAGATTTGCAAAGGCTACTGGGGAGACTTTAAACTAGTATGGTTGGGGGGAGGGACTCAAATTGGGAAAGCTAGCAGTCAGTGTGTGAGGCAGGAGGCAGAGAATGGTAGCACTCTGACCCAAAATGTAGGGGAGAGAGAAAAAAAAGACAATAAACAGAGAATAAGAGAGGGTGGGTTTCTTAAATGTGTATATTTTAATGCTAGGAGCATTGTAAGAAAGGTGGATGAACTCAGAGCCTGGATTGACACCTGGAAGTATGATGTTGTGGCGATCAGTGAAACATGGTTGCAGGAGGGCTGTGATTGGAAACTAAATATTCCAGGATTTCGTTGCTTCAGGTGTGATAGAATTGGAGGGGCAAGAGGTGGAGGTGTTGCATTGCTTATCAGGGAAGATATTACAGCAGTGCTTTGGCAGGATAGATTAGAGGGCTCATCTAGGGAGGCTATTTGGGTGGAACTGAGTGATGGGAAAGGGGTAGCAACACTTATAGGGGTGTATTATAGACCGCCAATTGGGGAGCGAGAATTGGAAGAGCAAATATGTAAGGAGATTGCAGATATTAGTAGTAAGCACAAGGTAGTGATTGTGGGAGATTTCAATTTTCCACACATAGACTGGGAAACACATTCTGTAAATGGGCTGGATGGGTTGGAGTTTGTAAAATGTGTGCAGGATAGTTTTTTTGCAGCAATACATAGAAGTACCTACTAGAGAAGGGGCGGTGCTGGACCTCCTGTTAGGAAATGAGACGGGTCAGGTGGCAGAGGTATGCGTTGGGGAACAGTTCGGGACCAGTGATCACAATACCATTAGTTTCAATATAATTATGGAGAGGGTCAGAACCGGACCTAGGGTTGAGATTTTTGATTGGAGAAAGGCTAACTTTGAGGAGATGCGAAAGGATTTAAAAGGAGTAAACTGGGACATTTTGTTTTATGGGAAAGATGTGGAAGAGAAATGGAGTACATTTAAAGGTGAAATTTTAAGAGTACAGAATCTTTATGTCCCTGTTCGGTTGAAAGGAAATAGTAAAAATTGGAAAGAGCCATGGTTTTCAAGGGAAATTGGACACGGTTCGGAAAAAGAGGGAGATCTACAATAATTATAGGCAGCATGGAGTAAATGAGGTGCTTGAGGAGTATAAAGAATGTAAAAAGAATCTTAAGAAAGAATTAGAAAAGCTAAAAGAAGATATGAGGTTGCTTTGGCAAGTAAGGTGAAAGTAAATCCAAAGGGTTTCTACAGCTATATTAATAGCAAAAGGATAACGAGGGATAAAATTGGTCCATTAGAGAGTCAGAGTGGACAGCTATCTGCAGAGCCAAAAGAGATGGGGGAGATATTGAACAATTTCTTTTCTTCGGTATTCACCAAGGAGAAGGATATTGAATTATGTGAGGTAAGGGAAACAAATAGAGTAGCTATGGAAACTATGAGATTCAAAGAAGAGGAAGTACTGACACTTTTGAGAAATATAAAAGTGGATAAGTCTCCAGGTCCGGACAGGATATTCCCTAGGACATTGAGGGAAGTTAATGTAGAAATAGCAGGGGCTATGACAGAAATATTTCAAATATCATTAGAAACGGGAATAGTACCGGAGGATTGGCGTACTGCGCATGTTGTTCCATTGTTTAAAAAGGGGTCTAAGAGTAAACCTAGCAATTATAGACCTGTTAGTTTGACGTCAGTGGTGGGCAAATTAATGGAAAGGATACTTAGAGATAATATATATAAACATCTGGATAAACAGGGTCTGATTAGGAACAGTCAACATGGATTTGTGCCTGGAAGGTCATGTTTGACTAATCTTGAATTTTTTGAAGAGGTTACTCGGGAAATTGATGAGGGTAAAGCAGTGGATGTTGTATATATGGACTTCAGCAAGGCCTTTGACAAGGTTCCTCATGGAAGGTTGGTTAAGAAGGTTCAATGGTTGGGTATTAATGGTGGAGTAGCAAGATGGATTCAACAGTGGCTGAATGGGAGATGCCAGAGAGTAATGGTGGATGGTTGTTTGTCAGGTTGGACGCCAGTGACTAGTGGGGTGCCACAGGGATCTGTGTTGGGTCCACTGTTGTTTGTCATGTACATCAATGATCTGGATGATGGTGTGGTAAATTGGATTAGTAAGTATGCAGATGATACTAAGATAGGTGGGGTTGTGGATAATGAAGTAGATTTTCAAAGTCTACAGAAAGATTTATGCCAGTTGGAAGAGTGGACTGAAAGATGGCAGATGGAGTTTAATGCTGATAAGTGTGAGGTGCTACATCTTGGCAGGACAAATCAAAATAGGACGTACATGGTAAATGGTAGGGAATTGAAGAATGCAGGTGAACAGAGGGATCTGGGAATAACTGTGCACAGTTCCCTGAAAGTGGAATCTCATGTAGATAGGGTGGTAAAGAAAGCTTTTGGTGTGCTGGCCTTTATAAATCAGAGCATTGAGTATAGAAGTTGGGATGTAATGTTAAAATTGTACAAGGCATTGGTGAGGCCAATTCTGGAGTATGGGGTACAATTTTGGTCGCCTAATTATAGGAAGGATGTCAACAAAATAGAGAGAGTACAGAGGAGATTTACTAGAATGTTGCCTGGGTTTCAGCAACTAAGTTACAGAGAAAGGTTGAACAAGTTAGGGCTTTATTCTTTGGAGCGCAGAAGGTTAAGGGGGGACTTGATAGAGGTCTTTAAAATGATGAGAGGGATAGACAGAGTTGACGTGGATAAGCTTTTCCAACTGAGAGTAGGGAAGATTCAAACAAGGAGACATGACTTGAGACTTAAGGGACAGAAGTTTAGGGGTAACATGAGGGGGAACTTCTTTACTCAGAGAGTGGTGGCTGTGTGGAATGAGCTTCCAGTGAAGGTGGTGGAGGCAGGTTCGTTTTTATCATTTAAAAATAAATTGGATAGTTATATGGACGGGAAAGGAATGGAGGGTTATGGTCTGAGCGCAGGTATATGGGACTAGGGGAGAATACGTGTTCGGCACGGACTAGAAGGGTCGAGATGGCCTGTTTCCGTGCTGTAATTGTTATATGGTTATATGGTTATAGTCATATGCATCCAATTCTTCCTCTCCACTAAATTAAACATAGAAAAATATAAATGATTGTGTGCAGAACAATTTTGCTTTGAACCCCATTGTATTTTAAGCCTTTAATTGACATGCTATTAAGGAGAAAGATGGTCATGTGTTGCTGCAAGTCTCCACCTAAATTAACCATCATAAACAGCTTAGTAAATGTCATTGCTATCATATACCACTCTCTTTTTAAATTGACCTACTTTTCATTGTTGCCAACAGCAAAATAATCTGTTTGGAACTAGCAGAGGCGGTTGCATTCCCAAGAGCTTTCAGAAACTTAAAGTCATCCATTCTTACTGACAAATATTATGAGATGTAGCTTCTGTAAGGCAGTTACTTTCTTAATATGATGAACTCATTATTGAATGTTATTTTGAAGTGATTTTATTTTTAATGAAAATACCAATCGGCGCATTGGAAGATACGTATTCCAGTTTCTATGACAATTTGATTAATTCATGTATATATTTAGGATTTTTCAATTATGTATCTATGTAATTTGTATTTAGTTAATAGTATTGAGTTTGTAAAGAATAATATTAAATACAGTTAACTATATTTCTACAGGACAAACAGAAAATAAAAGAAATACTTTCATGTTGTTAAATGGATATACTCGTTACAGATTCATTTGGAAGTTTATGAGGAAGGTTGAGATTTGCACTTTTAAATAGATCAAGGAGCTGTGAGTTTCTGCATTACAGCAAAGTAAATCCTAATGTTGTTGACTGAATGCAAAACCTCTGTCAGTTGCATTAGTATTAAATGGAATTTAGAATCTGTCAAAACATGCTCAATTTAATGCAAACAATTCTATCCTTAGAAAGGCATATTTTATGCCACAATCCTTTTATAATTCTTTTTTTTAATTGAAAATTAAAATGTAAAAGCATAACTTTGGGTATAGAATGTTAGAGAATGTACAATCATGACAGAAATTCAATATATATTACAACACTTAATGATGCGATATTATCAGTGAATATCCCCGCTCGAACATTATGACAGAAAAAAAAAACTGATGAAGCAGCTGCAGATGCTAGGTCTTGGGACATTATTCTAAGAAGTCAAGAGCGTTTATTGTCATGTGTCCCAGATAGGACAATGAAATTCTTATTTTTGCTTCAGCACCATAGAATATAGTAGGCCTGAGTTGGGATGACTAAAAACACTCAGAAAGATAACAAGGGCAGCACAGTTTGCAGTAATTTGTTGTTGGTAAATTTTGCTGAAACATATTGTAAAACACTGTAAATTGTGGCATTTGTTCCTGCTGTGCCTTAAAGTTTCTAGTTAAAATAATACATGAAAACCATAAATACATGAAATCTGTTTAAACTGCTCCTCTGAATTGGAGCTGAGTAAATTAAATGCAGAGAACTTTGACGGAAATTTATTTGCATCGATGCTCAGACTTCCTTAATTATTCTAACAACCCGACCCAATCTTATTATTAATCATCCAATCAATCTAATTCAATCAAATGTCAAGTGATGGAAAACAACACTGACAGTGCTATCATGCATCAACAAACCATCCATGCCCACATACTGATGCCCACTTTGAGTTTTACGGACAACTTTGTTCCAGACTACTTTGCAGCCTTGGTTCACGAGCAAAGGATATAAATTGTGGTGAATGTCCTTGACATTATGGTAACATTTGACAGAGTGTGGTAACAAGGACCACTGGTAAAATTGAAGTCCACTGGCGTCAAGGGAAAGCACGCCTAACGATTAGAAATATATTTCAAACAATTCAGGATGATTTTTTGCTGTAGGAGGCATCAAGACCTCTGATGCAGTGTTGTGAAACTGTGGAGTCTGTTCTCTGCCATGTTGCGTCACTCTTAAATATCTTTCAGATCATCGTGGATTGCACTCATAATGTAACTCCTATCTAACCAGCTATCCGGAAGTGGCGGCGCTGTTAACAGCTGCGGCTCGCCTGCAGTCCGTCTGTCTTTACTTTTTTCTGTCGTTTTTTTTGTCTTGTTTTGGTTAAGTTTTAGTTTGTTGGGTTGTGTTAGAGGGGGTGAAACATGTTCTCTGTCTCTTCCTTCGGGGGAATGCGACTTTTTCGTGTCGTATCCCCCTTCTCTGCCTCCGTCTCCGCTGAGGCCTAATGGCGGAGCTGGCGGCCTCCAACCTGCGACCGACCCCGAGGCTCCGTAGGCAGAGCCAGCCAGGACTTACCAACGAGAGGCTGGCCGTCTTCGGGGCTAAGGCAGCGGTGGCCCAACTTGCTGGTGCGGCGTTCTGGCTTTCGGCGGCGGCCTGAAGCTGATGCAGCGGGGCTCGGAGCGGAGACTGCGGGACCTGGAGCTGGGGCGGCGGCCTGGAGCGGAGACTGCGGGACCTGGAGCTGGGGCGGCGGCCTGGAGCGGGGGCGGCGGCCCGGAGCGGAGACTGCGGGACCTGGAGCTGGGGCGGCGGCCTGGAGCGGGGGCGGCGGCCCGGAGCTGGGGCGGCGGCCCGGAGCTGATGCTGTGGCGGGCCGTCTCGGAGCGGAGACGGCGTTCCGGCTTTC
This sequence comes from Amblyraja radiata, assembly GCF_010909765.2. NCBI lineage: Eukaryota > Metazoa > Chordata > Chondrichthyes > Rajiformes > Rajidae > Amblyraja > Amblyraja radiata. The sequence continues at coordinate 39,334,377 of NC_045961.1, forward strand.
GGCGGCGGCGACATCACCACGGAGGTCCGCTGGACTGGAGAGCGGCATCTTCGGCCTGGATCGATCGCCTCAGCGCAGAGGGAGAACAAGGAGGGAAGAGACGGAGACTAAGACTTTGCCTCCATCACAGTGAGGATGTGCTTGGTGAACTCACTGTGGTGGATGTTTAATTTGTGTTTATTGTATGTTTTGTTATTATTGATTCTGTGTATGACTGCAGGCAACATAATTTCGTTCAGACCAAAAGGTCTGAATGACAATAAAGGATCTATCTATCTATAACCGGGGTTAATAGCCCACTAAACCAAGTTCACCACAGATATTATGCGCCATTTAATAAGGTAGTTAACCCTGGCTGTGGTCTGAAATCACTATACAATGCATAGGCAGAACTGCTGATTGTCCATCTTTGGATATTATGCTTTTCAGCCTCCACTGTTTCTTCTGTTCAGGATGTTGCTAATGTCTGCAGCATATGCAGCACCAAAAATATTTTCATTTATAAATAACTTTTTAAGCTTTTTCAAATGCGTGTCATTGGTGAGGGACTTCAATTAATAAACCAATGAATTGGAAACAAAATAAACTTTTGTTTATTGATAAAATGGCACAATAGTTGTACTTGATATTTTGGAAGATGTCAATAATCCAGGGTGTTGCCAACATTCCTTCAAATATATATTTATTTTATCTTAAAATAATTAATCTGTATTAATTTTTAAAAAAAAGGATAATTAAAATATATTCATTTCATAGGGACTATTTTGTAGAAGAGCTAATGGATGAAGATGACAAAGACAAGACAAAGAGGTGAGACTTTATGTGACGTTTAACAGAATAAAATCAAAATAAGCATGATATTTGAATTATTTATTTGAATGGATGACTGCAACAGAAATAAAGTAACGGTATCAAAATAGAAACAGGCATATTGAAATGAAGTGCTTGATCTTAAATTAATTGTAAAAAGTGTTTTTCTGAACTTTCTTAATAAGGAATGAAGTAGCACTAAAAAAGAGATGGCTGAGTGGTGGCTAGTTAGAGATATTTAAAATTGTAATTTGTTCTATAGTTTAATCGTTCAAGCTACCTTTCTTCTTATGGATGTATTGCAGAGCGCAGGTTTATTAAAATATGGGCCTGATCCAATCAATATGTTCAAGAAAATTATTTTATTGCACAATTAATGGCAGAAATATTTTCCACTGTTCAACAGTACCAGTCATATTCTGCTGTTCCTGACAACAGCGATAGGTCTTGATACAATTCAACCATCACTACAATTTGATGCAAGGTCCAACCAATCAATCCAGGAAGCAAACGGTTCTTAAGAGAAATAACAAGCTGTGTCCTGATATCCCTTCTCCTGTTCCATAGCCCTGGCAACACCAGATGGAGGTGCATCTTCTCCAGCTTGGTCCTTGGCACCATTTCCAACTCCATTCCAAAGTTCTCTCCATCAATGAAGAAAACATACTTTTATACCCATGATCAAACACACTGTCACATGACAAGTATTCCCTGACACATTACATGTCACCACAGCAAGCAATTTAAGCTGTTTAACATATTAACCATGATGTTACCAATGGTTTTTAACAGTTAGTTCCACAAATCACAAAATCTTGATACATTAAGTAGATTGCATAATATCACTATTCTAAACTGATTACAAAGTTCTTTGCTTTCTTCTGTATTATACTACAGAGAGGATGAAAACAATCAAGGGACTCAAACATAATATAGCTCCTTAGAGATTCATAAATAGTTCAGGAACATTTTCTTTAATCAGAGACTGGTTACAAAGCAGAATGTGCTGGGAAAAGGAACAGATCGGGCAAATAACATACAAGCACACAAGTGAGGGAGGAATGGTAAGACAGAACATCGGGGCAAGATGAAGGAATGTCCCTCTGCTGTATATTCTATAATAATCTAATAGGTACTGTCCATGTTCTTCAGAGATGGTCCCTGATCCGCTGAGTTACCCCAGTTATTTTTTTGTAAACCAGCATCTTCAGTTCCTTGTTTCTTCAATGTAAATCAAACCTACAGGTAATTCTATGTCAATGCAAGTTTCATGATATAAGTGCAAAGTTTTTTCCAACTGCCGCGCCCTGCTCACTAGGGGCGATTTACAGAGGCCGATTAACCTACAAACCTGCAATTGAAAGATTGAAAGATAAGCATGAAAACACCCTTTGGCCCATCGAGTCTGTGGAATTCTCTGCCTCAGAGATCGGTGGAGGCCAGTTCTCTGGATACTTTCAAGAGAGAGCTAGATAGGGCTCTTCAAGATAGCGGAGTCAGGGGATATGGGGAGAAGGCAAGAACAGGGTACTGATTGTGGATGATCAGCCATGATCACAATGAATGGCAGTGCTGGCTCGAAGGGCCGAATGGCCTACTCCTGCACCTATTGTCAATTGTCTATTGTCTATTGAGATCATGCCAACCATTGTTCACCCTTTCACACTAGTTCTATGTTATCCTACTTTCTTATCCACTACACACTAGGGGAAATTTAAATAGGGCAATTAACCTACAAACACGCACATCTTTGAGATTGATTGATTGAAAGGCACAGCACGGAAACTTTGAATAGATTTCACAAAGACGCAAGTTTAACACAAGTTCTTAATATTTTCATCAGACATTTTGTCGTTGATTAAAAGATGCAGCTTGGAAGGCTTTTGGGCCCACCTAGTCCGAGTGTACGGATTAGTACGGGTGTCTGGGGTTATGGGGAGAAGGCAGGAGAATGGGGTTAGGAGGGAGATATAGATCAGCCTTGATTGAATGGTGGAGCAGATGATGGGCCGAATGGCTTTATTCTGCTCCTATCACTTATGACCTTATGAGATGTTTTCAAGAGAGAGTTAGATTTAGCTCTGAGGACTAAGGGATATGGGGAAAAAGCCGGAACGGTGTACTGATTTTAGATGATCAGCCATGATCATATTGAATGACGGTGCTGGCTCGAAGGGTCAACATTTCCCTGTGTTTATTATGTGGATTAGCAATTTACAGTGAGTAAAGTTTAAAGCCTATTGCTACAAATCACTAGACTCGCTCCTCAGAGAGGATTTTTTTTTGAATAGCAGCAAAATTCACTATCTGATTATTTAAAATTTGTATCCTTGCCAATACTTTTGACACAATGGTAACATTTCTCCCGTGCACTATATTCCTAATTAGTACCTTTAAACACCACAAAAAGATTGACTAGAAAAGAGGCAAAAGAGAGAATATCGTATTATTCTGTTTTCTTTTTATGTTAATTAATGGTTTGACCCAACTAATTCAATCCTTAGTCAAAACACTTGACTAATTCTCATGATTGCACATTTGTTAACCAGAATTATTCTACACTCAAAAACTCTTTTGCTGATATCTTCCAGGGAGCACAAGGTTTGATGGAATACATATATCATAAGATACTGCACATGCTGCAGTAAATGCTGCAAACATCCAGCATATATGACAGCCAGGCAGCATTAGTGGAGAGATAGAAATAGTTAACATATCTTGTAAATGACCTTTCATCAGTAGCTTGTCGCTTTGAGCGTTTCCAGCTTTTCTTTCTGTTGAAGGTATGGCAAACCATTGGATGAAGTTCAAAGTAATAAGATTGAAGCCATTTGTTACCTAAATTGACATCTTTTATTAAAATGTAAACAATTATAGACATCAACATCCATGACTGTACACCAAAAAGAAAAGTATTGCTATATCAGTACATACATGCATGTCTATTGTCTATTGCCTATGACTGCCTCAAACTGTTTTAGACTGAACAAACACTCTTCCTTGAAAGGATGGAATAATATGTGTAGCTTTTTAGGGAGGTATTGCGGTCAGCTGTTAAAGGATCTCTGAAATGGTCAGTTTAAGAGCAATGAACGATAGGTAAAAGAATCTGACCTTGCGGCCAGCATCCACATCTGTGCATGAATAAAAATACAGAGGTTGAAACATAATATTTGCTGAAAACGTACACAAAATCCTAAGGCAGGCATATACAATTATTTAGAAATGTAACAGTACATTAAATCAAATTCTAACCATAATTAGGCAGTTGCACATTTGTTTCAAGCATGAGTGTATGAATACAAAGGTACAGCTGACCTGTGCAGCACAGTATACATTTGATACCAGGGACTGCAATTTTATAGTTTTCTAATGTCACATGTGAGATAGTGAATTAATATGAGCTATCTCTGGTTAATGGAAATCTCAAGAGTATCTTTGGAGCAGCTCATGTTTTCTAGTGTGGGATGATCTTAAAAGTTTAGTAATTTCACTCAATGAGAACGTGCATTCAATGGAAGGGAGAGCAGGCCAAAGAAAGGTTTAAACTTGGATTGTTTTCCTCACAACACTGTAGGCTGATGGCAGGCAGTTTAGAAAATTGTGAGGCATTTCTAGGATAAACAGTCAGAACTTTTTTTTCCCCCAATATGGAAAGGTCAAAGACTAAAGGTCACAGCTTTAAGACGAGTGGGCAAAGTTTAAAGGAGATGTGCAGGGCAGGTTTTTACACAGAGATGGTGGGGGCCTGGAATGTGCTGCCGGTGGTGGTGCTGGAGGCAGATATGATAGGGGCACTTAAGAGGTTTTTCAATAGTTACATGGATATGCAGGGAATGAAGGGATATGAATCATGTGCAGGCAGATGAGATTTGATCAGCTTGGCATCAAGTTTGGCATTTTGGGCCGAAAGATCTGTTCCTGCTTTATACGGTTATCTGTTCTATGTTCTATTTCTTGGTGAGACCACACCTGGAGTATTGCGTACAGTTTTGGTCTCCAAATCTGAGGAAGGACATTATTGCCATAGAGGGAGTGCAGAGAAGGTTCACCAGACTGATTCCTGGGATGTCAGGACTTTCATATGAAGAAAGACTGGATAGACTCGGCTTGTACTCGCTAGAATTTAGGAGATTGAGGGGGGATCTTATAGAAACTTACAAACTTCTTAAAGGGTTGGACAGGCTAGATGCAGGAAGATTGTTCCCGATGTTGGGAAAGTCCAGGACAAGGGGTCACAGCTTAAGGATAGAGGGGAAACCCTTTAGGACCGAGATGAGAAAAACATTTTTCACACAGAGAGTGGTGAATCTCTGGAACTCTCTGCCACAGAAGGTAGTTGAGGCCAGTTCAATGGCTATATTTAAGAGGGAGTTAGATGTGGCCCTTGTGGCTAAAGGAATCAGGTGGTATGGAGAGAAGGCAGGTACGGGATATTGAATTGGATGATCAGCCATGATCATATTGAATGGCGGTGCAGGCTCGAAGGGCCGAATAGTCTACTCCTGCACCTAATTTCTATGTTTCTATGTTTCACGGTAGCATTGCTTCTCCGGCCCAGTCATTTTGGGCACATTGCTCTCTGGGACTACTGACTTACTGAATTTACCCTGAAATACTTTAATGTTCTGTAAAAGAAAATTCTGTAAATATTCATTCATTTATATACATTTTTTTGGATTTGGTAGGAGAATATAATTTCTATAAGTATATGTTACTTTTTTTAATTATCTGGTTCTGTTATTTTAATATAAGTGACTTATCTTGACTTGTACTATAGTACAGAATTCTAATTTAATTAAATTATTTAAAATAAATTCTGCATGTGATCACTGCAGACATTTTGGGGGAAGACAACATCCTGCAGCGATATGGTTGATACAATATTGGTGTAGATGTTTTGCAGGAAATTGTCAAAACTGGAAATGTATTCATCAAAATGCACTGGGTATAATCTTCAGGATTAACATGATTTGAGAAAGCAGAGACTGTTTCTGTTCACATACGGACTATTTTATTGATCCTGTATGCTATCAGTTGCCAAATTCTACTTTTGTATTTTAATTTAGGGCTTCACGTAACAAATCTGAGAAAAAGAGACGTGATCAGTTCAATGTCCTCATTAAAGAACTCAGTGTAATGCTTCCAGGCAGTGTCCGTAAACTGGATAAATCTTCAGTGCTCCAGAAAACAATTAGCTTTTTACAAAAACACAACGGTAAGTTCTTACTGATGTATTCAAAGTTGAAGTTTGACTAGTGTTCAAAACTTTTGAAGCTGCCTCTCCTCTCATCTTCTCTTAGATAAGTAGGTAATAGCACCATGTGCATGGTCCCCAGTCATGCAGACTAAAGAAGTTCAGGATTCAGTTCCTGTCCTGAGCTGAATGCAACTTTAAACAGTGGCTGAAGAGGAAGAGATTCTCACTTCTTCAACTTTGATCGGCTTACACTACATGCTACCATTGTTAATGCTCTAGCAAGGTCTCATGGTCAATTGAGGAAAACCAAATGCAAGGAGAAAGAGTGGCCTGGAATTTCCTGAGAATGGTGAACCAGTCCCCGTGACAACTCCACTATATACTGTTAAATTGTCAATACTACTTTGTCAGAGTTTGGAAGTTTATGAAAGGGCTGGATTGAGATGGTTGTGCCTCTTAAGTTCTCAGGGAAACTGCAAACATTCAGCTGTTTCATCAGGGACAGTGGAGCTGAAAGGGGAAGGAGTGCTGGAGATTGGAGAAGCAGCTATGAGTCTCTGGGTCTGAAAGACCGAGTGGTGTATGAAAGGAAGGCAGGCACAAGCAGAGCGGCCATATTGGAACCATTTTGGTTCTACTGGTTTAAACGCAGTTATCGAAAAAGACAGAGAGGTCCACTGGAATTTAAAGTTCTAAATTTGGGCAACATTAATTTTGATAATAATAGATAGAAGCTTGCAAAAGTTGATTGGAATACATTGTTTACAGACAAAATAATATTTGGCTAGTGGGAGGCTTTTAAAAGTGAGACGGTGAGAGTTGAAAGTCTGCATGTTCCTGTTAGAGTTGAGGGTAAGTAGGGCAGGCAGGAGTAGGAAACCTTGGATGACAAGACGTAATGAGGTTTTGGTCAGAAGAAAGGAGGCATGGGTTAGGTACAGACAGCTGGGATCAAATGAATTCCTGGAGGAGAATGGACAAGGCAAGGTACAAGGTAAGTTTGCAGATGACACTAAAGTTGGTGGTATCGTGGATAGTGAAGATGGGTATCAAAAATTACAGCAAGATCTTGATTAGTTCGGCAAGTGGGCTGAGGAGTAGCTAATGTAGATTAATGTATTTAAGTGCGAGGTGTTGCATTTTGGGAAGCCAAACATTGACAGGACACTCACAATGAATGGTATGGTCCTAAGGAATGTTGTAGAGCAGCGGGATCTAGGAGTACAGGTACATAGTTACCTGAAAATGGTATCATAAATATGCAGCATGGCAAAGATGGCTTTTGGCATGCTGGCCTTCATCTGTCAAGGCAACGTGTAAGTCTGAGATGTTATGTTGCAGAAATTGAGATGTTATGTTGCAGCTATGCAAGATTTTGATCAGGTCACAATAGGAATATTGTTTGATCACCCTGCTAGAGGAAATATGCCATTACGCTGGAAAGTGTGCAGAAAAGAATTACGAGCAAGTTGCCAGGACATGAGGGATTGTGTGAACAGGGAGAATGTACAAACTCCGTACAGATAGCAGCTGTAATCAGGATCAAAACCAGGTCTCTGGCGCTGTAAGGCAGCAGCTCTACTGTTGCCCCACTGTGCTGCCCTTGATGTAGGTGTGGTGACTCCAATGAATATTATAGAATGGGTCTAAGAATCTCTGCAATCTGATTGTCTAAAAGCCGCAGCTGTACCATGTAATTATTTTTACAGGCCAGAAAACCGATATCAATACAATACTATAGCGATACCGATACACGGTATTTTGGGGGATTTTTGCTGTCTGCTTGATGCTGCGCGCGCAATACAAAATGGCGAGTGTGGGTGAGCCACAGTTTGAGTTGCTGACATACAAAAAAAATCAAAATCTGATATTTTTTAAATCAAGCGTCTGCTAATTACCAGACGCATGATTTGGAAAATAGCAGATTTTTATTTTTATTTTACTTTTTTTCCCCCATTCTATAAAACAGATGATGCACAGGTCTATTTCGTGCTTTGGTGGAATTGTGTGCACATGGTAACTTTGGAATGGTCTAAAACACACTCAGCTGCGCCTTGTGTGTTTAAACTATTCCAAAATTACCTTGTGCACACAATTTCTACCGACTCACTCAGACCTATGCATCATTTGTATACTGGGGATACTAGTTCCTATAGGTTAGATGGAAAATGCAAAGTTCCTCTACCTTGGGAATAGATTTTGAGACTTACACAGGAGTAAAGAACTAATTGACAGCTAGTGAAGAATTATGAGGAAATGTCATCAGTTTCTTCTCATTCACCTATAAGCTTTCTGATTACATTCTTGTGACAGTATACAAGCATTGTGCTGAACCATAGAACTTCAAAACAGTTCAAATCATTGTCCTGTCTACTGGTTCATGGCATATGTTGCATTTGCCAACATAAATTTATGGCGAAACTTTGAATGAAATGGATGTTCAAATCAATTTGTATTTACCTGTCTAAATATAGACATTATGCTCTTTGAATGATTTTTAATTATATTATACATAAAACTATACCATAATTTATGTGGAAAGGATTCTGTACACTTATGTATTTCACATTATAGTTGTGGTATATAACAGAATGTTTTTTAAACGTTTAGTCATTAAAAGGCAGGGTGAGTATGTAAAACGTTTAACTAAGTAAAAAAGATACTGTGGTTGTGTTAATATAAATGTAACATAAGTACTAAAGTTAATCATTTTCTTTTTTAGAGACTTCAGTACAGACAGAAACAAGTATTATCCAACATAACTGGAAGCCTTCTTTTCTGAGCAATGAGGAATTCACACAACTGATGCTAGAGGTATCTCATGTAAATGTATTTACAGACCAGCAACTAGTTGACTTGGTTCACATGTTTTAACTTAACAATTTATTTATTTAATGATGTTGACCTGAAACATTCTGCGGAATGCTTGGACATGCAGTGTGAATCAAGTTTTAAGGCCAGTACTGATTCCAATTATTTCCTGCTGGTCTGGCCAGACGCAGGATTCAGGCTGGATTCAAATAATAATAATAATTTCCTTCTAGTGAGTGGTGTGATGCAGGTTTGTACTTTAATAACTTAAGTTAGCCATCACTTAAAATGGTTTGGGAGAAACAAAATATATTAAGCATTTAATTTGGGGCAAAAAGCTATCGATTTATAACATATCAATATGCAGCAGTACATAAAATATGTTTATGTTTTAAACTTCACTCAGATATATGTATTTTTGAAAAATTGCTATCTACTAAATGGAATGCTTACAATTTTTAAACTCTAATGGAGATTTGTTGCTGTAATTTCAAAATACGCACACAGTTTGTTGGAAAATATTAGTATCCAGTGTTTTGTTTTCCATACTGCAGGCTTTAGATGGATTCTTCGTAGCTCTAACAACAGATGGAAATATAATTTATGTTTCTGATAGCATCACACCTCTACTTGGGCACTTACCTGTGAGTATAATAAAGTTACAAAGTGAGTATTCTCTGTTGAACACAAATTGCATTTCATATTGGTATGAAAGCTTGCAACTCTAATTCAAAGATAAAATGAACTGGTTTCAAAATTATATATATTTTAAATAATGTCCAATTACAGAGGTATCTGAGAAAGGCCTATGATTGTAGAGTGATGCATTTCAGATGCAGAAATGGATACAACAATGTTAATTTACTAATCTGACCAAATTTTAAAAGTAGGTCAGAAACAAAAATATTGCCGATGCTGGAAATATGAAATAAAACAGAAATTTCCAGAAATATTTGGCAAATCAAGCAACATAATAGGGGAAAAAAATTTAAACCATTGACCTAAAAAGTGAACAGTTTATCTCTCCCTGATGCAACCTAACCTGTTTAATATAATAATAATAATAAACTTTATTACGGACTTGAGGTCCAGACAAGGGGCAACATTACAAAAAAATGCATTGCATATTAAAAAATAAAGTTCATATAAAATCTTAGTATATCACTTATAAAAGCATCATAAATTATATATTTTAAAAAAAACACAATACATGAATTAAAAATCCAGATTAAAAGAATGATCAATGTCCTACAACGAGACAACAATGCCAGTGTCTCCACAGCTGGGATTCGTAGCGTGTAGGGCTAACAAAAAAAAAAAAAGTTCAGTATTTTCTGTTTTTTTATTTAAAAGTAGTTAAATTTATGAAAATTCCCAACTAATTTTCAGAATGTAGATGTATTTCCTATCCTTCACCATGCAATATAAGCATTTTCTGTTGAGGTTTTACAAAATAAATCACTTTCAGAGACAGCGTTGGTCAAAAAAGAGCGCACTCCCTAATCTCACCTGTTGCCACTTGGTCGACTGCTCTCCAAGTCATGGCTTCTCAAAGTTACATCCAAATATTGTTCATGTGTGATGACAGTTTTTGGCTCTGTAAACCTTCCATGCAGAGAGGGTAACATTCAGAATTATTAACCCAAAATCACAATATACATTAAAAAAAAAAAAAGATATGTGCTATTATTCTCATATTTGGTTTATTTTATTTTAACTATTTAGTCCACGCCAACTAACAATCATCCATTCACATTAGTTCTATGCTATCCCACTTTCTCACCCACTCGCTGCATACCAGGGGCAATTTACAGAGGCCAATTAACCTTGAAACCCACAATGTCCTTGGTGTGGAAGGAAACCAGAGCTCCTGGAAGAAACCCATGTGGTCACAGGGATTTCCAAATCTGATTTCCGTGATTTCCAAATCCCTTGTCAAATAAAGAATGCATTAGTCTGACAGTTGCAATTTCCTTTATAGTTTGAATGTTAGCTTTTTGACATATAATGCCATACTGTTATAAAATATCTCAAATTCTGCCCCTCTAGAATTCAAGTACTTTTGGAAAGACAGCACTTTGCAAAGTATTGCGTCCCACATTCAACAAACAAGAACTCAGGCTATCATAACAGTTTTCATGTAATTATATTATTTTATCAACACTGATTGTGCATGTTTTTTTCTTTCTTCTAGTCTGATGTTATCGATCAGAATTTATTAAACTTCCTCCCAGAGCAGGAGCACAGAGAAATATATAAATTGTTGTCTTCTCATACTTTGGCAACAGACACTATTTTGCCAGACTACTTAAACAGTGAGTTTCTTTGCACATAACGTTTATGTAACCCATGTTTTTCACAGAGAGCCCTTTGATGATGACTTGTATTTGTACAGCATTCACTATATTTACCCTTCCTATGTAAGTGGTTGCAGCAGAAAATAATTAACGGTGAAAGAAAAGGGACTGATGTACAGATGGGTATTTTGTGTAATTTGATAACACAAAGCCTAAGTGATTTCTATTTAGAGGGGTGGGTAATTTCAGAAAGCAGCAATGGTATTAATAGATCATCCTTGGTGGTGGAGTTCAAGTAATGGAATGAACAATGTTTGCAAAGTCAGAGAAGTGGAGGATGCAGCATGGAGCATGTTACTGAAAAGTGCCAATGAGGTAGGCTGGGATTAATCATCTTCATCTCAGAAAAGGTTAATTTAGTGAATGCTATTCAAATACAAGTCATCATCAAAGGTGTACAGTGACATGTTAACAGTGTGCAGCAAGAAAATTTCATCTCAGCCAACATTCAATTTACTAATAGCACTGGGGTTGATGCTGCTACCAATGTCTTTCGGATTGAAGAATCAATAAATAGATAACTGAGAATTACAAATACATCAGTAGAAGCTGACCTTGATATTGAAAATAATACAGACATATTACAAAAAACAGTGAACTTTCACAAGGAAACAATTGGACTATCTAAGATACAAAAATAGTACATGACGATCTGATGGCCTGATGTTGGTCTTCCTGATGCCTGGGCAGCAGTAATTTTCCAGTTTCTGCCAAGAGAAAGAGAAAATTTGGGGCCAATGAAAGTCATTCCACCATCCATAAAGAGATTCAAATTGTCCACGAAGAAGTGAACGGATCTGTAACTCGAATGGCAATGAAGCAGGAGTCAATATTTGCGCCTTCTTGCATCATCTTAGATATGCTGGTTTGGCCATCTATGTTCACACCAGATGAAACTCGGAGTGAACCGTTCTCCAGGACAATATCCCTCTCTGCCTGCTCCCGCCCCTTCTCTCCTCCTTTTGATGACTCCTGTTTAAAGGGAACAGACAGGGAGGTGAATAGGGACAAACCAGATTGGTAGCCAAGTGTTTTCTTGAACATTCATTGAATGTTCAGGCGTGGGGATTTTCTGCCTAATATTCTTAAAGGTTTCAATCTTGTTCTAATAGTTACATCTCAATTAATCAGTCAGATTGGAGCAATCAACCTCAATTTAAATTTCAAAATACAACCAAAGGTGTGCTACTTTTCCTGTTATTTATTGAAATGACTGAAAGATATTATTGATCACTGAATTGTAATATATTTTACCATTCCCTTGTTTGGTTTGAACATTTTTCTGGAAGTCAGTACTTAACCCACACTCGTTTCTAAAAGATTTTTCATCGATGATGGCTCTTAGAGGAGCCATTTATGAACGTTGTCTTATGGTCATTTCAAGTTATATTAGGTTCCTAGAATATCCATTAACTTTCCATGGTTCATCTCCTGCTAAGCTCAGCTTTTCTTGCTCATGCAACATCTGTATAGTATTACCCTGAGAACAACTCATGATGTCGCTTGTTGGGTCAGGGAATGGGATTTCTGGGAATGCTCTAAGAGCCAGCAAAGTCCCGATAGCTGAGTGGCATTTTCCTGTATTATAAGGGTATCTAAATATATAGAATATGAAAATTAAGGTCAAATCATGATAAAGAGGTTGTTTAAAAGATCAGCAGAGATGTTCCTGGGTTAAATGTTGCAAAGTTAGCCCTTCCTTTCAACCTAAGATGGCGCCTACCTGCGGCGATATTTTGCCAGCGGCACAACAGAAAATCTTCAAATATAGTATTTCTGAGTTCACCTGTATCAAAGAATCTGCAGAAACCAACGATGTAAATAGAGAGCTGCTAACGCATTTAAAGGCATTAGTGCTACTGCGAACTCCAGAAGATAGCGACTGTAAGGGAATTCCCGTTTGGAGGGGAATCCCCGACCTTGCGGAGGCGCGTAGGTACAATAAGTACTGTACCTGTAAACACCGGGGAGGCCTTCAGCACCAGAGGATCAAACACCCTTGACCACTGCTACACGGCCATCAAAGGCGCCTATCGCTCTATCCCTCGTCCTCGCTTTGGAAAATCCAACCATTCGGCGGTGTTTCTTCTTCCTGCGGGTGGGGGGGCAGAGGAACAACTCCAGGACTGCTTGGAGTCTGTAGACTAGGCAATGTTCAGGGACTCGGCAACGGACCTGAATGAATACGCCACAGTCATTACAGACTTCATAAGGAAATGCGTGGAGGACTGTGTTTCAACAAAAATCTTCCAAGTGTTTCCTAACCAGAAGCCTTAGATGAACCATGAGATCCACATTCTTCTGAAGACCAGATCCCGGGCAGTCAGGTCTGGGGATGCAGCGGTCTATAAGAAGTCCAGAAACGACCTTGGTAGGGCCATCAAAAAGGCCAAAAGGGACCTGCTCTAAGCTGGAGGATGAGTCGGATGTTCGGCAACTGTGGCAGGGCTTGAATGCCATCACCTCCTACAAGGCGAAATCAGGAGGCGGCTCAAACGACAGCGAAGCATCACTCCCTGATGAGCTCAATGCGTTCTACGCACGGTTCGATAGGGAGAATACTGATGTGCCTTCCCGAGACCCTATGCGCCCTGACGGTGTAACAGTCACAGTCACAGAGGCCGACGTCAGAAGATCCTTCAGGAGGGTGAACCCTCGGAAAGCGCCTGGACCTGATGGTATACCCGGTCGTGTTCTCAAGACCTGTGCAGATCAACTGCCGGGAGTTTTTGCAGACATTTTCAACCTCTCACTTCTGAGGGCTGAGGTTCCCACCTGCTTTAAGGGGGCATCAATAATACCGGTGCCCAAGAAAAGTAAGATGACGTGCCTCAATGACTATCGACCAGTGGCACTAATGTCTGTAGTGATGAAGTGCTTTGAGAGGTTGGTTATGGTGCACATCAACTCCTACCTCGTCAATAACCTCGACCAACTACAGTTTGCATACCGCCCCAACAGGTCCACGTTAAATGCAATTTCACTGGCTCTCCACTCCGCACTGGACCACTTGGACAATAAAAACACCTACATCAGGCTGTTGTTTTTAGACTACAGCTCGGCATTTAATAACATCATCCTTTCCAAGCTGGTTACCAAGCTCATGGAACTGGGCCTCTACGCATCCCTCTGCAATTGGATCCTCGACTTCCTCATCCACAGCTCACAGTCTGTTCAAATTAGAGGAACTACTTCATCCTCAGTAACAATTAGTATGGGAGCACCTCAAGGCTGCGTGCTCAGCCCCCTGCTTTACTCACTCTATACCTATGACAGCGTAGCCGGTCATAGTGCAAACTCCATCATCAAGTTCGCCGATGACACCACTGTGGTTGAACGAATCATAGATGGGGACGAGTCAGAGTATAGAAGTGAGATCGACCGACTGACCAAATGGTGCCAGCATAACAACATGGCTCTCAATATCAGTAAGACCAAGGAACTGATTGTGGACTTTAGTAGGGGAAGGATGAGGACCCACAATCCTGTTTATATCAACGGGACGATGGTGGAGAGGGTCAATAACTTCAAATTCCTGGGCGTGCATATATCAGAAGATCTTTCGTGAACCCAGCACACCGATGCAATTGTAAAGAAGGCACATCAGCGACTCTACTTGCTGGGAATATTACGGAGATTCGGCATGTCGAAGAGGATTCACCTAAACTTCTACAGGTGCACGGTAGAGAGCATTCTGACTGGTTGCATCGTGGCCTGGTTCGGCAACTTGAACGTCCACGAACGAAAAGGACTACAAAAAGTTGCGACCACTGCCCAGTCCATCACCGGCTCTGACCTCCCCACCTTTGAAGGGATCTATCGTAGTCATTGCCTCAAAAAGGCAGCCAAAATCATCAAGGACCCACACCATCCTGGCCACACACTTTTCTCACCACTGTCATCAGGAAGAAGGTACAGGAGTCAGAAGACTGTAACATCCAGGTTCAGGAACAGCTTCGTTCCCATAGCCATCAGGCTATTAAACACAACAACGAATAAGCTATGAGCTCTGAACTGCAAAAGACGATATTATTATTTGTTATTTGCACTATATTTGTTATTTATTGAACTTTCTCTTTGATTTCCCGCTTTGACTGACCGGGAGGAGAACAAGGAGTGCAGGGGGGAGATAAGACTTTGCCTTCCATCACAGTGAGGAGGAGATTCACTGTGATGGATGTTCGTGTAAATTGTGTTGTGTCTTGGTTCTTCTTCTTGTTTGTATGACTGCAGAAACCAAATTTCGTTTGAACCTCTGGGTTCAAATGATAACAAATAAATTGTATTGTATTGTATTGTATTGTATATACAATGTTTACATATTCACATATTCTGTTGTGCTGCAGGAAGTAAGAATTTCATTATCCCATCCGGGACATATGACAATAAAACGCTCTTGACCTGACTGAGGGGGGATTAGAAACCAAAGGTAACTTAAAACATTGACCCATTTCAGTGAGATGAAAATAGAACCCAGGCCTCAGCTATTCCAGGCAGAATGGCAGAGATAGCTTCAGGCATGACCCTAAGGCCATTACTTAAAGAAGGTGATGTCGCACCTGGCTGGAGCTGAGAGTATGTGATACATTGGGTGGATACCTTGTGAAAGCAAATCATATTGGAAATCGCCATTCCAGCCCAGGTTCTCCCTCCGCCAGAAATGATTGGCTCACACCGTCATCAGGCTATTAAACAATAATTTGGGACCTAGAAAATGCATTTGTGTAATTTGGATTTGATTATAATTTTTCTTTACTTTAAAGCTGAGAACTACTTTGAGTTTTCTTGTCATCTTCTACGAGGGACATTAGACCCAAAGGAACCTCCAACCTATGAATATTTAAGATTTGTGGGAAACTTTCAGTCGTATGACAACGGTAAGTGTTGGGAGTTGCTCACAATTGCTATGGATCAGATTATAATTTCATCCAAAAAAAGCACAGAAATTGTACACAAAAAAACATAGACATTGTGCACAAAAACGGAGGTGGTTTAATCATTAGCACTAAAAATAAAATTAATTAGCAATAATTAACCCATTAAACTAAATAATTTAGATTTGTGATTCTGCTCTAGGAAGTTTTGTAATGAACAAAATCAAAATTTCCTTGACATGTCTTACTGTGAGCTAAGGCTGAATGTAGGCACTAATAACGTGTACAGGACATAGATAATTAAAGCATGCAGAAAAGCATTTACTTTATTTTCTTTCAACAAATATTGGATGTTGGAAAATCAAAATATTTGACATTATTTATTTTTTTTATTTTTTTTTTTATTTATTAGAAGTAGACATATTATAAAATGTAGTTACATATTATAGTAAAAAAAACTTTTCATATACATCAGTCATATACATTATTAAAATTTTCCATTATCAATTACTTCTGCTTCTAGTGTTTTTATTTTTTATAGAAAGAGAGAAAAAGAGAGGGTAGAAAGTTACAAATAAAAAAGAAAGCAAAAAAAACACAACAGAAAAACAAGGGAGGTGGAATGGGTTACCTGTAATACATCAATGGAGATAGGTTCGTAGGTTATAAAGTATAGCTTTTCATCTATTCCTGAGTTCAAGTTTCAGCTGGGTCCTCGTGCTGTGCCAATCTATCCCTTCAGATAGTTAATGAATGGAGCCCAAATTTTATGGAAAAGATCTTGTTTGTCCATTAAGACAAGTCTAATTCTTTCTAAGTATAGGGTCTCCGACATTTCCGTAATCCACATTTTAATTGTGGGGGTTGTAGGGCCTTTCCAAAATTTTAATATTAATTTTTTTCCGGTTATTATACTGTAATTGAGGAAGTTTCTTTGGTTTGTTGTGAGTGTTAAGCTTTGTTCTGATATTCCAAGTATTATTAATTTTGTGTCTGGGTCCAGTTTTGTATTAATAACTTCTGAAGTTATTTCAAAAATATCAGTCCAGAAATGTTTAAGTTTTATACAGTTTGCAAACGTATGTGTTAAATTAGCCTCTAAATGTAGACATTTATCACAAATAGGAGAGATTTGTGGGAAGATTCTATTTAGTTTTATTTTAGAGGAGTGTAGTCTATGTAAGACCTTGAATTGTATTAAAGTATGTCTGGCATTTAATGAACATTGATGTATTTGTTGTAAACTTTCGTCCCACATATCTTTCGTGATAGGATGACCTATTTCATTTTCCCATTTGTATCTATATGGTTCGGTCGGTGGTACCTCGTTATTTAGTAGGGTGTTATAAATATAAGCTATTAGTTTTTCAGTATTAGGATGCTTGTTCAGACATTCATCAAGAATTTCTGATTCCCTATTCCTGTAAACTTGTGTATTAGATTTAACATAATCTCTAATTTGTAGATATCTGAAGAAATTATTTGAGTGCAGTCCATAATTCTGTTGTAACTCTTGAAATGAAAGAAAAGTACCTTTCCCATAAAGATGTCCTATATTTTTGATTCCATAATTTTTCCATTGTGTGAAACCTTTGTCCATAAAGGATGATTTGAATAAAGGATTATTTACAATGGGAAGGCATATTTGACATTATGTGTATAATAAGACCAGTTCTTATGAATGTAAACTGTGTAATAGTGATATGAAGATAGGAATTTGAAAACAAAATGTGCATCACAAATAGATGGATTTCATTGGAATGAGCAGAAAATCTAGCTGAATACAAATGCATATCACCATATATTTCATATATTTCACCATATATTGTCTGAAGAAAGGATTCGGACCGAAACGTTGCCTATTTCCTTCGCTCCATAGATGCTGCTGCACCCGCTGAGTTTCTCCAGCTTTTTTGTGTACCATATATTTCAAGCTGCAGTGAAAGCAACCATCAAAAATATTTAATCAACCATGTACCATTTTCAAAACAAATACTTTAGATTCCATTTGATACAAAATAAATATAACCAGGTACGAGAGAGAAATATAAAATAAAACTTTTGAAATATTCAATTTTTGTGGAAAGATTTGTATTTTCTTTCTTTCTTTTTTCTGTATCTGTTTTTCTAGAATGTTCACAAGATAATGATCAGAAGACATTTTTGATCCTTTATTTTCAGCCTCCAAAGCCTAGAGAATGTCAAAGCCTTTTGCCCTAGGCTCTAGCAGAAACCAGATTAGATATCCTTTTCTGCAGAAGAATTTGCAAACGTTTCTTTCCTAATAAATAATCTTCTCTGTCTAATAAACTGCATTCAGGATTATAGGTTAACAATTAATCCAATGTTTCTACCAAGCTTAAAACTATTGTAACTAAAGATATTGGAATGCCATAAAAATCTATCCAATCAATATTCCTTAGAGATGCAAATATTTTGATGCACATTATTATCTACTGCATCATAGTAACGTCGCTGAATCGATCAAGTTGAGAAATGGTTCACATAATTATGATATAATCCATAGGTGGAAATGTTCACTTTTCTATTTTTCATTTTAGTGCCCAGCTCCTCTTGTAAGGGTTTTGATGGTGGTGTACAAAGAACATTTCAACCAACGCCTGCTATACAAATGTGTTTTGTAGCAACTGTTCGTTTAGCAACACCTCAGTTCATAAAGGTGAGTCCATCTAGGGAATGAAATTGGACAGCACCAGTCTGCCAAGGATTATTCTCTGAACTGGAACGGATGTGTTTGAAGGATCAGGGAAGAACCAGAACCATGTGTATGTGTCTGAATATAGATGTGAGAGTGATATATAGTGTAGGGTAGGATGCTTTTGGCATTTTGGATTTCATGGAGAATTATCAGTGATTTAAGTAATAGAATAATAAAGTCTGAACATGACAAAAGCATCAGTAATAAATTGTTAGTTTAAAAGTGAATTGAACCACATGGAACCATTCTCATGTGAAGAAGGGTTTTTACCCGAAACATTGCCTATTTCCTTCGCTCCATAGATGCTGCCTCACCTACAGAGTTTCTCCAGCATTTTTGTCTACCTTCGATTTTCCAGCATCTGCAGTTCCTTCTTAAACCTCATGTGCTATATTATTTCTGCAAGGCATTTAAGTAGTCAGTTTCTCCTCTGAATGTCTTGAAGAACATCTGTTGAGCATTGTTTTTCTTATGTCTAAGTAGTGTCACAAAACAGATGCAATGCAGTAATACTCGTCTTTATATATCATTGTATCATTTGTAGATTATTTTGAAAATTGGAAAGGACATGAAAATGTGCAACTTTTAACGGTATTTACTATACTTTATTCGTAAAACAGGAGATGTGCATTATTGAAGAACCTTCAGAAGAATTTTCTTCTCGGCATAGCTTAGAGTGGAAATTTTTATTTCTAGACCACAGGTTAGTAAGAATTATTTTATATTTATGATGACTGAGGTGGGATTAATCTATTTTATTACAGCCCAAAAAATAGACCTGGAAACAATTTGTTTTGTATTCCTGGAAGGAAAAGTAACATTATTAATCCTTGTGAAGGAAATTTTAATTATTTTGCATGTTTACATATCACTGAATACCAAAGTGAAATATGATTTACAATGTTGTTACAGAATGATTAATGTTAAAAGGCTTGCAGGCACAAAGAGACTGGGGCTATTGATCACAAGTCTTTGAATGCAGGATGTTAATGTTGTCCTTGGCTTTTAAAGGAAAGGCGTAGAGTGCATTATTAAGGAAAGTATGCTGAATCTTCATTAATTTATGGTTAGGCTTCGGCTGGTGTATTGTGCCCATTTTTTGTTTCTTCACTTTAGGAAGAATGTTAAGGCCAGAGGACGAGTGCATAGGAATTCTCGAAAATTGTACCAGAAATGATGGACTAGGAAAGTTAGGACTATTAATTTGTGTTGTAAAGGAAATTTAGAAAGGAGCTCAAAATTATGAAGAAATTTGATAAGACTAAGTTGGGAGAAACTGGTCAAAAAATTGTCCTCCTCTGGGTGAAATTTTTTTTACACATTCTTTTCCATTCAGGTTGACTTCTCATTTTGAAACACTGACATGTATCTTGTCTCTCAAGTCCAATAAAAATGTCGTCATTTTCAATGTGGTAACCTCATTCTTGAAAATATACGGCTAGAAAAATTCAGAAGATAGGGCAGCATCTTTTGGAGAGAAAAAATAAATTAAGTAGTAAACAACTTACAATTAAAAAATGAATATAGTGTGGCTGGAAATCTAGACCATTGAATAGATATTATATGCTTCATCCACCAGCATTTCATAAAATGTTTATGGACATTTAAAAGCCATTATTATGTGATCAATAAAATATATTGTAGGTAATTCCAGCTAATTCCTGTGTGAATGTAATATATAAAAATGGATAATTTCTGTTTAATTATAGTTTGTTTTTACAAAAAAAGCATTTTGAGTAGCTAAAGGCCTAATTGTTCTCTGCTGCATAAAAAAATTTCACAAACAAATTATTAAACTTTTAAAATATATTGGATAGTCACTTATATGCAATCCTCATACAAATCCAAATGGTGTTCTGATATAATGGAATGTGTAACAATTCCTGGTCCTATTTGTCTCATGACCAGATGTATTATGTTGAAATCTGGTTTACGTAATACAGTTAGTCTGCTTCATTGCTCGGGACTTGAGCATTCTGCCTGGATTTGCTGGCAATGCTATTTATGTCTTGTAACCAAATTATCTTTATGACCACAGGGCTGCACACATCATAGGTTATTTGCCATTTGAAGTCCTGGGTACTTCAGGTTACGATTACTACCATGCAGATGACCTGGAACAGTTAGCAAGGTGCCATCAACAACGTATGTATCATACTGAAAAAGTCAAAATAATGTTGTTATTAGACTTGATATTTAGAGCAGCAAAATACTGTCATGGTTTCAAATCTAAAAAAAGGGGAAAAGGCAAAAGAAAAAAATGCTTTACACATACATTCGAGTAAAATTCAAATGAGAGTCTGAAACTTCCATGTAAGAGTCCATCCGGTATTCTAAATAGCGGATAATCGTGTTTGTCTTGGTTTTAGCCTATCAATACAGTTTATATACCTGTACTGATAATATGTTTGCTCTCAGAAGTCTCTCTATAAGGAGTAATTGGTCAGAAACCCACTTCTGCAGTGCAGCATTGATGAAATTTCCCATTAATTTTTGTTTTCAAACATGTTTGAGTAATTTTTCTCATTCTGTGTGGAATTCCACATTCCACAATGACTTTGCCTCAGGAAGAGTTAGTTGTAGCCATTCATCTAGACATAACTAAAGCTCTGATCTTGTGCTCTTCCGGTATGCACGTTTTTTCTATTTGCGCAAAAATGGTATGCGATAGCGCTACGATTTTTCGCCAGCTTACTCACTGTTCTCCAGTGCTGCGAGTGCAACATGTTTCGTTTCGATCAGTGGTATATTGTAAAAGTTAGGCGAGATTTAAAAACTGCGCGTGCACAGATCGATCTCCTCTCCTGCCTGTCAGCGCCATGTGGATTAGTCTATTCTCCTGTCACTCCCCGGGATGGTCTGCCCCTTCCTGCGCAATCACGTCTTTACTAGAGCTGAAGGAGGCCGGCAGAGGTCTCCAACTGGACACAATTTTCGGAGGGACCGGAAGCAGCGCGGCGATATCGCCAAACGGAAAGCAGTGAATCTGATCCCGGCGGTGGAGAGCGTCCAGCGCCCGCTGTGAGTTCCAAACGCACCACAATCATAATGCCCCGCAGCTCCAGCCCTTTCCCGTCTGGTCCCCCTTGCTGGCTCCTGTCCCCTCCCCTGTAATACACCCCTCTCCCCCATGGCTCTTTCCCCGTCTTTTCTCCGAGCTCTCTCCCCCCCACACCCCCCTTCCACCCCCATGCCGGCGCGGTCGTAGCTGCTGTTGCTTCCGGGCCGATCCGAGGCCTGACTCTGAGGGCGCCGAAGGCTGATGGTCCTCCAGGGCACACAAGACGGGAGAAGAGTGGCAACCTCGAGATCCTGGGGAGGGAGAGTGGGGAGGAGAGGGGAATAGAGGGAGAGGAGGGGTAGTAGATGAGTGGGGGAGGGAGAGGAGGGCAATGGGGGAAGGTGAGGCTGGATAGTGGGGGTCGGGGAAGTGAGGAGTGGGGGATAGAGGGATAGGAGGGGGTAGGGAGGGAAGAGGAGTTATGGTGGGAGGGAGGGAGTGACTGAGGGTAGGGGAAAGGAGAAGGAGGGAGGCGAGGGGAGGGGAGGAGGAGAGGGGAAAGAAAAGGGAGGGTGAAGAGGGGGAGAGAGTGCTAGGACGAGGGGAAACAAGCTGCATCTGTGCAGTTGGGGGCTATGGGTGAGTGGTGGAATATTACGTTGGGGGACCAAGACTCCTTTGTGACAGGGACCCAACGGGTCCCACTTAGTTTAATCCTTATTAAACCAGAGGTGGAACGTACACCCAGGAGTTAATCAACCCTAAATTTACCACTCAAAAAAATAACAATGAATTATGAACAACAGTAGATGATTCATTATTTTCTTCATTTATTATTTCAAAAGTAATAAGAGAAGCTCTTCAACTGAATGCAATACTATAGCACTAATTAAGTCAATTAATTTAATATTGATGTAAAATCTGATCTGTTAAAGGGAAAGGGAAAGGGAAATCAAATATGTCTGCCATCTCCAAAAGCAAAATATTGACGAATGTGGAAAACTGAAATAAAAATAGAATATGTTGGAAATGACCAGCGGGCCAAGCTAGATCTGTGGGGGGAGAATCCATTAATGTAGCAGGTCAGTGATTGTTCATCAGGTTAATTCCCGCCATACTGGGTAACGAGGTTAATTCCCGTGATGGCAGGGCTGACATATGTTGATAGATTGGAGCGGCTGGCCTTGTATACTCTGGAATTTAGAAGGATGAGAGGGATCTTATTGAATCATATAAGATTATTAAGGCTTTGCACAGGCTAGAGGCAGGAAACATGTTCCCGATGTTGGGGGAGTCCAGAACCAGGAACCATAGTTTAAGAATAAGTGGTAAGCCATTTAAAATGGAGATGAGGAAAAACTTTTTCACACAGAGAATTGTGAGTCTGTGGAATTCTCTGCCTCTGTGGAGGCTGGTTCTCTGGATGCTTTCAAGAGGGAGTTAGATAGAGCTCTTTGGGATAGCGGAGTCAAGGGATATGGAGAGAAGGCAGGAACGGGGTACTGATTGTGGATGATCAGCCATGATCACATTGAAGGGCGGTGCTGGCTCGAAGGGCCGAATGGCCTACTCCTGCACCTATTGTCTATTGACTAGGAAAAGTAGAAAGTAAACACATTTGAAATTGAAATAAAAGGGAGAAAGGACAGAGAGATTAGATAGGAAAGTTGGAGCTGAAGGAACTGAATAAAACAAGTGGAAGTGATGTCAGCTGAACGAGGGTGAGAAAGATGTAAACAGGATGTGAAAATAGGATTTGACAGATGAAATCTGAAGTGCTAAAAAATGAATGAAAAAAGGATGAATGCTGGAAATATGAGAGACAAGACTTTTATGTGAAATTGTTCAATTTAGTGTCATCCCAAGGGTTCTAGTGTATCACCAGAAGAGCTCATGTTCATGTGATAGTAGAACTAGGCCATTTGGCCCATCAAATCTACTCCGCCATTCAATCATGGCTGATCTATCTTTCCCTCTTAACCCCATTTCCCTACCTTCTCCCCATAACCCCTGACACCCATACCAATCAAGAATCTATCAATCTCTGCTTTAAAAATATCCATTGACTTGGCCTCCACAGCCTCATATTCCACAAATTCACCACCCTCTGACTAAATAAATCCCTCCTCATCTCCTTTGTGTCTCCATACACATTGAGCTTTGTGGCTCCATACACTTCCAATGAATTAAAAGTCATAGGGAAATTAAAATTACAGTGAAGGCCAATTGGAAGTTGAAATTAAAGTTCCAGACTAAACCGAGATTTTCTGCAAAAGTGGTTATCAATTCAACAATTTCAGATATCAGTCTTGTATCTCACATTTCCAGCAGTCAGTTTATTTCGGGCACTTCAGATTTAAATCATCCTGTATATCCTTCCTCAAAACATACTTTTTCCATCTTCTATCAGCTGAAATCACCATCACTTACACCACACCATTCCTCCTGATCTTGTCGATCAAACCTTCCCTTTCATTCACTGCCATACCTGCCATACCTGCAACTTGTTCTATTTCTGATGTTTTCCCATCGTGATTAAAGACCATCAGCCTGAAACATTAACCCTGTTTCTTTCTCCACTGATGCTGTCTGACCATCTGAGTAGTTCCAGTTATTTTTTTGTCTCTTTGATCTCTATTGAAATAAAATGTATATCATAATTGCAAACTGTTAATGTACATTTCTTTCACTTAGTAAATGCCCGAATCTTGCACTGCTGAACCATTCCAATAATATCACCCATTGCCTTCATTGAAAGGTGCAATTTAACAGTCATCTGAGAGCTATTGCTGAGTTATCCATAATTACTAGACCCTAGATAATGTGCAATACCAGCTGGTAATGTAGAGGATTTCCGCAGCATCTTGTTTTGTAGATTGCACAACT
Organism: Amblyraja radiata; assembly: GCF_010909765.2. Lineage (NCBI taxonomy): Eukaryota > Metazoa > Chordata > Chondrichthyes > Rajiformes > Rajidae > Amblyraja > Amblyraja radiata. The sequence goes on from NC_045961.1 coordinate 39,359,035, forward strand.
TTGCAATAGTTTCCAGCCATACCGGAGTTGAATTTGCTATTTTTTTTATGTGACATTGTCCTAGATGACTTCCTTTGGTGATACATCCTTTAATCCAGAGGCTGAACAAATACATAATAACCTGGTGAATATGACTTAAACTCCCATTAGAACAGTTTCAAACGTGGATCCTGATTGTAAAAACATTTAATTAAAAATAATGTAAGTTTTAAAAATAGTTGTGCAATTATAAAACTCTTACAAAAACATATCCAGCACAAAAGTTGTAACAATAGAAACATTTTAGTGAAGGAGATTTAAATTGGTAGGTTTATGTACATAATGGAAAATTATAGTTTTATGTAAAATAGAACAGTTTTTCTACAATATCTTTTACTTTTCTAAATAAAAAATGCAAGAAAGTACTCTTACTAGACTTACATGGCCTTTGAAATACAGTGTAAAGATACATCTGTTTCAAGGAATGTTGATTTGTCTGAATAATAATATTATTTATTTTAAAACTTGAGGAAAATGCTTTTTGTTCTCTGCAGTGATGCAGTATGGTAAAGGAAAATCTTGCTGCTATCGATTCCTAACGAAAGGACAACAGTGGATTTGGCTCCAAACTCACTACTACATCACATATCATCAGTGGAACTCCAAACCAGAGTTCATTGTATGCAAACACACACTTGTGAGGTACGATATAGTATGGATTGGAATGTGTAATAACTGTATGATGTGTTAGCAAAATCATAAAATAGACAAATTTTGTTAAATAGATCTAGCCACTAACATCACAAGCAATTCTTATACAATGTTTAAGAATTTCCCAGAAATACTACAAAATAACCTCACATTCTATTATTAAAACGAAGAGACTAGCAGAAAACCATATCTTTGTTGCTTCAATATTATTCATTATTAATTACTTCCCTATTAAAATGTGGTCCAAATAACCAAAATCTATATTTCCGGTTGAAATTGCAACATTGTTTAAGATTGAAGTGTACAAAATCATGATAGGAATAGATCGGATAAATGCAAAGTAGGGAAATCTAGAACCAGAGGACATAGGTTCAAGGTGAGGGGGGTGGGGAGGGATTAATAGGTATCTGAGGGGTAGTTTTTTTACACAAAGGGCGGTTGGAATATGGAACGAGCTGCTGGAGGAGGTAGTTGAGGCAGGTACTATCACAACATTTAAGAGACATTTAGACAGGTACATGGATAGGATAGGTTTGGAGGCATTTGGGCCAAACGCAGGCAGGTGGGACTAATGTAGATGGGCATGATAGTCGCCATGGGCAAGTTGGGCCGAATGTTTCCACACTGTATGACTCTATGACTCTACAAGCTTGGATGATAACAACAATAAAGAAGCTTGACACCATCCAGGACCGCAGAAGCCATTCGAACAACACCCACTACTTCAAACATTCATTACATTTAACCTTGATGCATCGTGGCAGTACTGTAATCTACAAAATTACTGCAGCAATTCACCAACTCTTCTTTGAAATTCTTTCCTCAGCACTAAGCCTCTGTCACCCAAAAGGACAACAATGGTAGACACGTGGGAAAATGGCATTTGCACGTTCCAATCTAAGTCGCACAAATCCTGTCTTCAACACATATTGATGTTCATTTGTCATCCCAGGGTCTGAATGCTGTAACTTTCCTCCCAATAGTATCACGGCAGCACATTCTCCACAGCTGTTCAGGAAAGTACCATACCACTAATTTCTCCATAACAAGAAAAGATGGAGCATAAATGCTGACTCTGCCAGCAACACCCACTTCACATAAATGAATAAAACATTGTCCAAATTGAATTATTAGTTTAAATGAAAGATAAACCTGAAATAAAAAACCATGGCTTCTGAAAGGAAAAAAACAATATGCTTTGTATACAATTACAAAATACTCTACAAGATAAATTTATAGTTCAATACATTGTTTTATTTTTCTGTTACCATTTTATTCACCTTAAAATGCAACAGTTATGCTGAGGTTCGAGCACAGCGCCGACAAGATATCAGTATTTACGATACCTCTGCCGAGGTTGATGCATCTGCAACACTAAAGGTAATAACAATGCTGACACAATTCACAATTCTACCAATCTGCTTTTAATATTTGCTATTCTGAAAAAATCCTTCTGCATAAATGCGTGAAGTGTAGTGGTCGGACATTTAATTTTATTTATCAATCAATTGCAAAAAGCTCCCACACCCACAATGTCTAACTAAGAAAACAAGCACATGTGGAATGCTGTCGCCAGCAACTTTCCTCCAAATTGCACAACTTCCTGATTTGGAATGATATGATCATGTTTTCAATGCCAGCAAGTCAGAACTCCATACCATGATGAACAGTACCACATGTACTATGGCAGTTTGTGAAGGCTGTTCACTACCACTATCTGTTCAATGGCAATGTAGCAATGAGCGCCTCACCAGCAAGATCAGCATTGCACGTATTAATGGACGAAAGCTTCTGCATTGCATTTGTCATCACCATCCAAGAACGCAAGAAATTGTTGAGTTGTGGATGTAGCCCAGACCATCATACAAACCAGTCTCTCATCCATCGACTCCATCTACACTTCACGCTTCCTTGGCAAGGCCGCCAGCATATTCAAGGAACAGTCTCAACCCAGTCACTCCCTATTCTCCCCTCTCCCATCAGGCAGGAGATACAGGTTTGAAAACACATACCTGCAGATTCAGGGACAGTTTCTTCCCAGCTGTTATCAGGCAACTGAATGGTGCTCTCATCAGCTAGAGTGTGGTCCTGACCTCCCATCTACATTATTGGAGACCTTTGAACTTTTGTTAATCGGACTTAATCAACCTCAATGTCCTATCCTTGCACTAAATGTTCTACCCATTATCCTTTATCTTTGCGCTTTGGACGGCTTGATTGTATTCATGTACATAGTCTTTTTTTATGACTGGACAGCAGGCAAACAAAAGCTTTTCACCACATCTCAGTACACATGACAATAATAAACAAACAGTAACTTCTCCACACTTGTATTACTCTTTATTCTGTGCAGGCACCTGACTCAAGGCCTGACCCGCAGCAAAGCCTTAAAGCATTTGAAGTGCTCACTGGCAGCCGATCGCCTTCTTCTTCATCTCAGACCTCACGCAAATCATCTCGTACCTCGATGTCAGAATCTGCATGTACGTATTATTTTTCTTCTGTTATTTGGAAAGCCTTGTGGGTAACTGTAATCAAATCTATAACATGCATCAAAACAATAGATTTTAATTTTTTTCATTAATTATTAAAGTGAAATATTAATATAATCTTCTTTAGAAACTTGCTACAAAATCAGATCACAAAGCAATTTATTTCAGCAACACCTGCTTCAAATTTGACATAGCAGAGTGAAGTGTGATGCAACCATTTCCAGCTAATTTTCCATCACTCTAGAAAGTGGACTGGTTGATTGGTGTTTTGGTGTATTAAACATATAACAAAATAACTCAGTTCCCATGTTACACTTGTAAAGTAGTGCATGAGAAATTTGACTGTGGTGCTTGGTAACGACAATTCTTGATTAGTGCAGGTGGCAGAGGTTATGGGGAGAAGGCAGGAGAATAGGGTTAGGAGGGAAAGACAGATCAGCCATGATTGAACGGCAGAGTAGACTTGATGGGCCAAATGGCCTAATTCTACTCCTATCACTTATGACCTTATGAATTGTTGGGCACTTCTGGGTTATCATAAGGTGGTGTCAGGTTGGGATCCCACTACATTAAGCCCAGTATAAATTCCATACCCCCTCTACATTGATCTCCCATCACCTGGTCTGACACTCCCCGTAATTGTCCATGATCTCCCAACACTCTGACCAATATCCCCAGGTTGTGTCCTTCTCTGGACCCAATCCCCGATCAGTTCTGGACCTGACTTGGGCCTGGATATCCCCAGCTGCATCAGTCCAGGCCACAACCCATTAACTCTCCAATTCCCACACAAGGATCTACCCCTCACCAGTGGTCCTAATCGCAGCAACCAATGCTGCCTTCTGCCCTGAGTCTTAGACTACAAGTGCTGCCGAAACCTGTGGCAGCAGGCAAATGTTCATGACAGTGATTGGTGTCCTGAAGTTAACACCATCTAGCTAGGTCGGTGAGGGCGCTGCAAGCCGGCGCCCTGTCAGTAGCGTGTCCGTTCTTTTCTACTTTTTTTGTTATTTTAGTATGTTTTAAAGTATGTTTTTTATGTTCCTCTGTGCGTTTTGTGTGGGGGGTGGTGTGGGGGGGTAAGGGGGAAACCACTTTGGTCGCCTCCTCCATGGAGAGGCGACTTTTTTCAGGTAGCCTCCCCCGTGGCCTAACAACAAGGATCGGCGCGGCCTGGGGCTTTAGCGGCGGGCGCAGCGTGGACTCTCGGTGTGGAGCGGGCGAGCCCTCGCTGGGGCTCGCTGGAGGGGAGCGCTCCGTTTCGCTGGCCCGCGGCAGCCGGCAGCCGGCAGCCTGAAGCCGCGGTCTGCACAGCTCCAGCTGGCGCGGCGTCTACAGCCCGGGATCACACGTTGGGGACCCGGGGGAAGAAGAATCTCCGAATGCCGGCCCACGGCCAACTTGTACCGCGGGCGCGGTGGCGACTTACCATCAGGAGTGGGGTCCCTCGCCAGGGATCCCTGGAGAGGAGCTCCAGACCACCGGCCCTGCAGTCTGCGGTGCTTCTGGCTGCGGTGCGAACTTTAAATCTTCGACCGCCGGCCTGCGGCTAACACCAGCCTGAAGCCGCGGTCTCCGGTGTGCCGATCCTGGACTTACCTTGACTTTTACCTTGTCCTTTTACCATCTGGACACCCACAGCGATGGCTGTGGAGGGTTGAGGTCCCGACCACGGGGGAAAATGGAGGAGGACTGGCCAATTTCTGTGCCTTCCACCACAGTGATTAATGCTGTGGTGGATGTTTGTGTTACATTTTTATTGTGTTTGTGTGTTCTTTATCATTGTACCGTTGCTGACAAATTCATTTCACTTGCACTTTATGTGCAATGACGAATAAAACTGATTGATTGATTGATCCTTTAGAATGCACTTGAATCACTGGGCTCTGTGAGTATTGTGATTGCTCACAATTTAACTGTGTTGTCTATCTCTTTTCTCAGCAACACAGAGCAAAGGGCTGTCAGAGCCTAGTGCAATGTCTGCACTCCTGCAGACGCCACCAGCAGTGCAACACGATCCAGGAATACTGCAACACTCCACCGTCACTGACCAGGTGGGTTTTGCCATTATTTTGTAGCGTTTATGGCATTTGATGCTTTAGTGCTATTACAAAACATAAAATGGTAATAAAAACAAACACACAAAAAGCTGGAAACACTCAGCTGGTCAATCAGCATCAGTGGGGAGAGAGTTGATGCTTTGGTAAAGGACTCTCCATAATAAATGATTTAGCTTGATGTGCTGAGTGCTTTCGTCATTTAATTTCCTCTTTCTTCATCTTTAGCTCTCTCTTTCCTTCTCTCAATCTCACCTTTTATTTTTTAAATGATTGTACATGGAAATAAATATTCTGTTTTGTTTCCTGGTTTAGCTCTGCGTGCTTCAGTGAGGATTCTCCAATCTAGTCGGTTGACAGAGGTTTCCAATATCCAGTGGAAGGCACCAGACTAGACATTGGATGACACCCTGATTAGTCAGATGGGCTGCAGCAGATATACTGATTTGCTTGTGGACCAGCCACTTAAGACTGGGGCCTGACTATCTTCATTTGTACAGTCAATGATCTAAATTCTGTCATGTTGTCAGAAATGGGAATGATCACTGATTGCATAATATTCAATTCCATTCATGATTTGCATGCCATGATTGCATGCAGCAAGACCTAGGCAATAATCAGGAATGGGCCGATAAGTGAGGTCTCACACCTTGTGTTTTAATTTCTGGCCATTGTTCCAACCCTCCCACCCATGTGCACCCACCTAGCTTTGGTCTGCATCTTCTCTCTCCCAGCTTTCTTTCCCTCCCTACAATCAGTCTGAAAAAGGGTCACGAACTGAAACATCACCTATCTTTCTTTCGTTTTGTTCCTTGTCATGTTTTAGTTAATTTTGTTTTATTAAGTTGTGTATGTGTGTGGGTGGGGTGGGAGAAACATGCTTTGGTCTCTTCCTTCGGGGGATGCGACTTTTTCTTCGGTCGTATTCCCTGTCCCCGTCTCCGTCTGCGCCGAGGCCTAATGGCGGAGCTGGCGGCATCGGAGCTGTGGCGGCGACCGCGGCGGCGGAGACCCGACTCGGCCCTGGAGCTGTGGCGGTGGCAGCAGCAGCGGCAGCGGAGACCCGACACGGCCCCGAAGCTGTAGCGGCGGCAGCAGCAGCAGCGGAGACCCGACTCGGCCCTGGAGCTGTGGCGGTGGCAGCAGCAGCGGCAGCGGAGACCCGACTCGGCCCCGAAGCTGTGGCGGAGGCAGCGGCAGCAGCAGCGGAGACCCGACTCGGCCCCGAAGCTGTGGCTGAGGCAGCGGCAGCGGAGACCCGACACGGCCCCGAAGCTGTTGCGGTGGCAGCAGCAGCAGCAGCGGAGACCCGACTCGGCCCCGAAGCTGTAGCGGTGGCAGCAGCAGCAGCAGCGGAGACCCGACTCAGCCCCGAAGCTGTGGCGGCGGCAGCAGCAGCAGCGGAGACCCGACTCGGCCCCGAAGCTGTAGCGGTGGCAGCAGCAGCAGCAGCGGAGACCCGACTCAGCCCCGAAGCTGTAGCGGTGGCAGCGGCAGCAGCGGAGACCCGACTCGGCCCCGAAGCTGTAGCGGCGGCAGCAGCAGCAGCGGAGACCCGACTCGGCCCCGAAGCTGTAGCGGCGGCAGCAGCAGCAGCGGAGACCCGACTCGGCCCTGGAGCTGTAGTGGTGGCAGCAGCAGCAGCGGAGACCCGACTCGGCCCTGGAGCTGTGGCGGTGGCAGCAGCAGCGGCAGCGGAGACCCGACTCGGCCCCGAAGCTGTGGCGGAGGCAGCGGCAGCGGAGACCCGACTCGGCCCTGGAGCTGTGGCGATGGCAGCGGCAGCAGCAGCAGCAGCGGTGACCCGACTCGGCCCCGAAGCTGTAGCGGCGGCAGCAGCAGCAGCGGCGGAGACCCGACTCGGTCATGGAGCTGTGGCGGCGGCAGCGGCAGCAGCGGCGGAGACCCGACTCGGCCCCGAAGCTGTCGCGGAGGCGGCGGCAGCAGCGGCGGAGACCCGACTCGGCCCCGAAGCTGTGGCGGAGGCAGCGGCAGCGGAGACCCGACTCGGCCCTGGAGCTGTGGCGGTGGCAGCAGCAGCAGCGGAGACCCGACTCGGCCCCGAAGCAGCAGCGGCAGCAGAGACCCGACTCGGCCCCGAAGCTGTGGCGGAGGCAGCGACCACCCGCGGAGTTTGAACCGTCGCCTCGGTGCAGAGGGAGAACAAAGAGGGAAGAGACAGAGACTTTAAGATTTTGCCTTCCACCACAGTGAGGAGGTGTTTGGTGAACTCACTGTGGTGGATGTTAAATTTGTGTTGATTGTGTGTTTTTGTCATTTTTTAAATTATATGTATGACTGCAGGGAAACAAAATTTCGTTCAGACCGAAAGGTCTGAATGACAATAAACGAATCTAATCTAATCTAATCTAATCTAATCTAATCTAATCTATCCATGTTCTCCAGAGATGCTGCCTGGCCTGCTGATTTACTACAGCACTCTGTGTCCTTTTGTGTAAACCAGCATCTGTAGTTCCTTGTTTCTACAATTAATATTTGTTCCAAAAGAGTACCAGGCAGTGGCCATGTCCAATAGGAAATATTATATGACAATACAGTGATTGAGTCACCCTTATCCTGGCGGCCACTATTGCGGTTTACTAAAACAGATCAGAGGCTGGGTATCCAGCCAAGTGACATTCCTCCTAATAGCCCAAAGCTTTCCACCGTTTGCAAGTCAGGAGTATGATGAAATACTCTCTATTTACCAGCTTTATTATGTATGTGTGAGTTGCCAGAATTGTCTTATTTACCATCCAAAAAATCTGGCCACAGTGTTGTGCCATAAAAATGCAAATAATGTCCTTATTTTATTGTTATGTGCCCTGAGCTGAGAATTGTGCAGGTTTATTTCAGATTGCATTCATTATGTTGACACGTGTGTATTATCTATGGCACAATTCACTTACAAAATGGGGAAGAGATTATTTACAGTGAAATATTGAGATTACAAATCCAAACAACCATTGTTGTTTTTGTTTTAGCTCTTGCATTTTATTTTATTTTCTAGATAATTACTAGGTTTATTTCTGACAATAATGTTTCCACGCTCTTCCTGCAAAATATTGATATCTGGTGACACAAATTATCTTTACAGAAAATCCAACACTGTTTTTGATTAAACTGGTAGCTACCACAAAGCCATCTCTTGCTTTGTATTAAAAATCAGAATTATTTTAATCTAGATTGTTTTTAACATTGGATCCACCTCTTGATTTACTTTTGCAGCCATTATTGCCCCAGGCGACAGCAGTCTCTCAGCCTTCATCAATGACACAGGTTAGTAAGCTAATACACTTGATTTAATTGTATGAATGTATTTTCATTTCAGTGTACTTTTGTCCATAGGGTTCAACCACATTGATACACATGTCAAACAAGAATGAAATCACATATACACATGGCTTTAAATTAATTTCTTATTCTTTTTTATTTGAATCCTCACCTTGATCATGTTCCCTACTTGTGTGAGTAATTCCAAAGACCCTTTAGCCCACGAGGCCTGTGTTGATACCAAGTTAAACTAATCTCATTTTCCTGTACATGATCCATATCCCTCCATATCATCTGGTGTTCTCTCATGCAGAGCCACAAAAGTTTTTTTTAGATCCTATCTTGATATTAAGCAAATGGCTTGCCAGAGTAAATGGTAGTTATGAATGTGTATTTTCAACTTATTTCTGACTAGATTGAGAATTGTACTTGGTGACGTGGCTGCCTAACATAAAATGTATCAGATTTAATAATGAACATTTTCAAACAATATATATTGTTCAATGTCCCAGTTCTCAGCACAGTTTGATGTGATTCGATCGCTCAAGGGCCAGTTAGAGCAACGGACTCGTATTCTCCAAGCAAACATCACGTGGCAACAAGAAGAACTCCAAAAAATTCAGGAACAGCTGTGCATGGTGGATAGCTCAAGTTTACAGGTGAAAATGCGCACATTTTCATTATTTATGTAGTGAAATAAACGGTGCATTATTGGATCAGTGGTTTATTCTATATCTGCTTTACCTACTTCAAGGTCGAGTTTTTTGTTTGCATATTAGGAAAGAAAATAATAACATTATAGATAATATATCAGAACAGATTAGATTCAGTACGAAGGTTGGGTAAGGAGTTTCCTTTGAACTTCGCTATCCTACTGCTGTTAGAAAGGAGAAAGGTGAATGAATGGAAACTCCAAATGAAACATCCGTGAAGTTTATCCATGAGTTTCAGAGTAAGACCCTAACACCCTTTGTTCAGGAGTAACAAATGACTATTAGCCTGCTTTTGGCCCATATCCCTCACTGGGTGTATCACTCTGCTTTTCTTCAAACTAGTATCATGAATGTTTTACTTCTACTTGTGAACACTGATGGGGATATCATTTAACCTCTCAAATGAAAGGCAGTCATGAGTATCTCTAAGTGCAGCAACCTCTCAGTATAGGACTGGAGTATAGACATGAATGATGTGTGGAAACAAAAGCCCACAAACAGAAGCAAAGAAGCTTCTACTGATCAAGACTAAAAATTAATAAAATATGCATAATCCTTGAATTGGTAATTTCTCTTCCAGTTCTAGTTATTTTGAAGTTCAGATATGGAATTAAATGCTCATATGTTATTTTATCCTGTGGGCACACACTTTTGTGTGGAAACTAGTCCCATTTCTGACAGTTTATTTATTGCAGATCACACAAAAAGTCTGTTTGGCACATATTACCTCTGCTAAGCACCAGGTCCTATTGACAACCCTCCCATTGTGAATTTGGACTGTGCACTTCTGGATATGTTACATCTAAGCGCTGCTGATACTTTTCCAGTCATTCATGCACTATCGTCTCTGCTTTATCACTCGAAACTACTGCCACAATGTACAACCTACTCTATTATTAGTTCTAGTAAAATAGGAGCAAGTCTTGCAGCAAGTGGCAAATTAAAGGATCCATACTGTGACATTGTTGTCTGCAATGGTCTGAGATCTTAATGCTCTGTAGATTGCAGAAAACATATTGGGTTTCACAGTGTTCATTGTCGCTATGCATAACAGAAATACGTGCTACAATCTCCGCAGGGATAAACTTTGTGTTTCACAATGGCTTGGAGCAACTTGTGGTATTAGATTCTATCTGCGCTGATGATTGTAAAGTGGAACAGTGTAACGGGTGCATGATCCACACCTCACCCTACCCCGACCATCTCTTGCTTTCCCTCTCCTCAGTGGCAGTTTTTAATGCCACTATATTGTGTCTGCCTTGGAGATGCTTCTTTTGAGGCTGTGACTTATTCCCCCTGATTCCTTCCACAAGAAGCAGCAGCTGAGATCACTGTAGGCAACTGCCACCAGGAACTGAATGTTTGATCAGGCAATATTTTTAAGAATAGACACAAAATGCTGGAATAACTCAGCGGGACAGGCAGCATCTCTGGAAAGAAGAAATGAAGAAGGGTCTCGGACCCAAATGTCATGCATTCTTTCTCTGCAGAGTTGCTGCCTGTCCCGCTGAGTTACTCCAGCATTTTGTATCCATCTTCGGTTTAAACCAGCATCTGTAATTCCTTCTTACACAATATTTTTAAGGTATATTTTCCCAGTTTTTCAGAGGTTTTGCGGTGTAAGCACAGAAATATCCTTACCCCTCAAATTCAGCAGATAAGATTCAAACATTGTTAAGTTGAAAATACGATGTTTTATCTTGCTTTTATTCCTTTCAGTTATTCCTACAACAGCCAGTTTCAATCAATGTTGGTTCATTGCAACACCAAGAGTCACAACAGCAAAAACAGCAACAAATGGATGTTATGGTGCAAGACCAGGATCCTCATGATAAACAGATACAGGTACCAGTAATTAGATGTATTTGTAACAGATTCATATGGAAACAAGTAACAAAAGCTAAATTAGTAGCTTACCACTATAAAATGCTTGAAATGCATTACAAATCCATTAATTTTGTAAACTCCTCAAATTGGGAGGCTAACAACAGGCCTGAACAAAATAAGGATTTCCTCTCCACTCTGAGTGTAAAATTATAAAACTTCTCTGTACAAGCATGAGCAGGAAGAAAACCAAAAAAAATCCACATTAGTCTGAGGAAAGGTCTTGACCTGAAACGTCACCCATTCCTTCTCTACAGAGATGCTGCCTGTCCCGCTGAGTTACTCCAGCATTTTATGTCTACCTTGCATGTTAGTAAAAGTCATTAGAGAAGATTAGTACTGGTATTGTAAGAATGTGATGCCTCTTTTCTCAAGTGCATGCTCATGTCAGAGAAATTAAAGAGACTAGGAGACAATAAGATCCAATGATAATATCCTTAAAGATTCTGGTCATATCGTTGACTTCTTGAAGGACTGAGATTCAGGTATTGGGCAGAGTTGGAGTACATTGATACTACCTTGAGCTGGGAGAATTTTTATTTTTTGACATTGTCCCTGTGCACACGGCAATCTCCTGTCCCTAGAATTGCCACAGCAAAGAATGCAGCAATTAATTGATTGAGGTCAATTAATTGAGTCTGAGGAAGGGTCCCAACCCGAAATGTCACCTAGCCATGTTCTCCTGAGATGGTGCCTGACCCACTGAGCTACTCCAGCATTCTGTGTCTTCTTTTGTAAATCAGCATTTGCAGTTCCTTGTTTCCACTATTCTTCCAAGCTAATTAATTCTCCACTCAATTAAATTGAGGAGAGTTTCTCAGTCAGTCCCACCTTCTTTACCTCTTCTTCCTTATGGTCTTATCTCAGTTATGGATAATCCTATAATGGAAAGCATGCTTTAAAAGTTAACCAAAGTGACCGGTGCAATAACCTCACAGTGAACTTCCCATACACGATCACTCCGTTCCAAGTCGTTGCTGCAGCTGATTGGCATCCCCGACGTTTAGAGCTATATTCTAATGTCCTTGCATTCTGAGAAAATTACTACCACTTTACAAACGATTTATGTTGATGTTTCTACAGTGGAGCCAATGGAATGACTGTGGTAAAAAGTGCAAATTGATTTATTACAATACATAAGTACAAGATGGAAAAAAGGAACGGTAGGACAAAATGGGAAGAATCCTGCGTAGAGAATAAGACTGAGTTATCTGTTTTCAAGATGTAAATTTGAATGGAATGACTAGGCAAGTGAGCAGACTCAGCAATCTGGTAGACGTGCAGTGGTGTGAATTAATAAAAATATGGCATTGCAAGCTATGGAATTTCAGGAGATGCATGTTATGACGCACACTAATAATAGTATAACATTGATAAAGTTTTACATTAAATCTAGATTGTTCATTAAATAAATCATTTGGACTTTTAATTTTCTTATGGAATGAAGTTATATTCTGTATGCCTTAAAAATATCAATCTGGTCGGCTGGCGGCCAGATTGTGCTGATGGTTACTCAGGCAGGTTGGACGAGAATTGTTGGCCAGTTTAAAGTGTACATACCAGAGTGCATTATGGACTTCTATCACTGCGTTGCAGAAGTATGGAACGTCCTGGAGATCAGATATCAATCCATATAACCTTCTGCTCCATGCCTGGACTCACCACTTAACGTTATGCTCGTCACAGTTGGTATAGCAACAGTGACCCCATTCAATGGATTTGCCAGTTTTCATTATAAAGGAAAGATTATTTTTTTTAACTTCATAACTGTTAATATTATGTTTTCAATTAGTTGATATGATATAGTTGTGCTTTCAAATAAGTTATTCAAAAGTTTTTTTAATTTTTATAATTTGAAAGTATTTTCACTGTTTCTAGATTGTCGGAAAAGTCTTTCTGATATCATGAACTGCCAGTAAGCTATCTGGGAAGTCTAATGGTGGGGCATCAGTTTATGCTGTCTGAAGATAGACACAAAATGCTGGAGTAACTCAGTGGGTCAGGCAGCTTCTCTGGAGAAAACGAATAGACTGTGCTGACTGACTCCTGCTCATGTGCTCTCCATCACAGGGAGTGAGCCCCAAGGTGTTTGGGATCCAGATATGTGACCACGGGAATCTGATCCATCGGGTTAAACTGAATATTTGGAATTAAATGATCTCTTTTGGCAAGAAAACCAATGCTTCCAAATGTTTTTTACAGGATGTTAAAAGCATGCTTGGTGGACAGATCATACACACTCCCCTCTCCAACCAGTCATCTGGTAACCTGGCATTACACTTGAGCAGCCCCATGATGATCTCTCAGACTCCCACAATGACGCTCCAGAGAGATGGCACTGTTGGTCAATTAAGTCCCAACTTCAATCAAGATGGGCATTTAAGGTAAACACAATTGTTATTTTCTAGAATTACAATCAATGGACCACATATTTATAGAGATTTACAGCACAGAGTGAGAACTTTCATCCTTTCATTGCTAAAGAAATCTTTGACAAAGGTAAAATGGTCACTGCTGCCAATGATCAGCCACAATTGTGTTGAATGGTGGAGCAGGACAGTTGGCCTTCTCCTGCTCCTACTGTCCATGATTCTATTTCCAAGATGACCAAAATTGAAGCAATCTAGATTATTTTAACTCTTTGACCTTAACTAGTTACAGACTAGGTCAAAAATTTGTATGGGCTATTGTTTTTCATCATCTGCTTACATTTTTCAATAACAGCATTTACCCCATGCAAATTATTTTCTGTCAGCCTTTTTCTTCAGCGGTGGGTTGTGTTTTATAGGTCAGGTATAGACTTACTTTGACACAATAGATGAGAGCAGAACAAATCAATTATTTCCACACATTTAGCTGCATTGGCCTCCTGTCTTTTTTCTCACTGCTCCCCATTTTCCCAGTCATTTAGTAGTCCATGTTTGTGTCTGTGTGGATAATGTAGTGGCCAAAGTAGAGTTATCTTGTTTTTCCCATCATCAGATAATTAATTAGGCCCAAAGGAAATCACAGATGAAGTCTCATTAATTGCAACGTTGCGCAAACCTAACTAAAGCCGACCTAAATAATGCATATAATTATGAGCGAATAAATAATTATATATAAAACGATATATGTTTTTCTAAAATATATATTTGTATATATTTAAAAAATATATATAAAAACAAGGTGTGGTTAAAGTGGCTAAATATTTGACAATATCATTTTTTTCCACACAAACTAGCACGTTTGGCCCCTATTTGTAAGTTACAGTCTGGAAGTCACAGATTTTCAAGTACTCATCCATAAATCACAGAGTCAACAGGCCCTTCGGTCCAACTTGCCTATGCAAACCAAGATGTCCTATCTGCACTGGTCTCACCTGCTCGCATTTCACCCATCTCCCTCTAAACCTTTCCTATCTATATACCTCTCCAAATGTCTTTTATATGTTGTGCCTCAACTACCTCGTCTAACGGCTCTTTCCATATACCCACCATCCTATGTGGGAAAAGATTGCCACTCAGGTTCCAATTAAATCTTTCCCCTCTCTTCTTAAACCTATGTCCTTTGGTTCTTGGTTCCCCTTCTCTGGGTAAAAGACTCAAATGCGAGAAGGATCTCTGCTACCCATTCACAAAGTTTCATATCCCCACGACTCTTTGAGCCAGGACCCCTTGGCTCCAGACTCGGAAATTCAGCCCTTCAGCCAGTATTTGGACTATCTAAATATTGTTTTATCTAAACATAGGTTAAAGAGCCGAGTTCCAGAGATGCTTGGGGGAGAATTAATTGTCCATGTCATGCTGCATTTTGGACATTCTTACAAACCCCAGAAGGAGGGACCTTAAAGAGGGAAACCCTAAAATAAGCCTGACTAAAGGCAGATGTGATTCGATGATTTGCTACTCAAAACCAGGGTTACTAGGTACATAGCATGGAAACAGGCCCTTTGGCCCAATTTCTCTATGCCTATCAAGATGTCCCATCTACGCTGGTCCACCTGCCACGTTTGGTCCATATTCCCCTAAACCTTTCCTATCTACGTACCTGTCTGCCTGTCTTTTAAATGTTGATTTAGTACCTACCTGAACTACCATCGCTGGCAACTTGATGCATGTATCCGCCACCTTCTGTGTCAAATGCTTTATTATTTTTTTACACTTCTCTCCACTTTGTTAACCTATTGAAGAGTTATATTTTCAACTTGTTGATTTGGTTACAGAATAGTTCAAGAGAATAGTTGAAACAGATTTTTTTTCCTGCAACACTTGGTTCAGATTTAATTGCAGGATTAGATTTCAGCAAAAAGCATCAAGAGAGTTTTTTGAGAATCATGATTAAGTGCAATCCCAAGAGATTTTCTGCTGCCTGCACATTTGCTACCCAATGTGCCTTTTGCAAAATAAATTTAAACTGATTTGTTCAAATTCATGATATGATGCCATTTTCAGAAGCAGTTGGCATAGCAGAAGTCAATGGGATTTGTGTTGTTGCCTTTCAGTGTGTTCATTACGTCAGTTGACCTTCGTCAATGAAGAATTAATTGGTGCAGCTATCAATGCGGGACAAGAATGTTTAACTATACTTACAGCACATGTTATTTTTATTGCATTTTATCCTTGACATGGCAGTATTAAGCCCAGTTCACATTTTCTGCTAATTATTTACACAATGTGACTGCAATGCAACTGCAATGGTAATTGCAATGTATATCATAGACTCTTAACCAAAAAAAAAGCCATGCAAGAATAAACAATTGAAAATAAGATCTAAAAAGTTAATTTTGGAGTTGCATTCAAACAAGAATTGTGATTTTTCTATTTCTGACATAAAATCTGGGAAATCTCTCCATTACTGCTCTGCTTGAATTGTGTTAATATATTGATATTAAAACTCCAGACATTCTTGGCAGGGACTTTCTGTGCTAGATGTGAATGTCTGAAAACATGATTTTCATCCACATTTTACATATTAATGGGATATAACTACGGTGAAAATGTATTAAATTCTGACAAAAGGTCACAGATCTGATACGTTGAGTGTTTCTCTTTCCATAAAGGCTGCCTGACATGCAGAGCTTTTCTCAGCATTTTCTGTTATTGTTGAAAATCTACTCTGGTTTATCCTCGGCAATATAATTATACATAACATTTTAAAATTTAACTGCAGCGTGAGTGGACTAGCCTCTAATCTCAGTTTCACCAAACCTATTTTAGCTTGATCTCATAATTAATCAACCAGAGTTTCTATATGTGGATAGAATATTTGAGAATATGATGCATGTTTTCAACTATCAGTCTATTGTATTTGAAGTAGCAGCTAACTGGAAAAAAACATACTTAGGAAATGACTACAATATGGGAGCTATTATAACATTGTTTTCTGCTTAAAGAATGCTACTGAGTCAACCTATTCAACCAATGATGCCCATTACCTGCCACACAAGACAACCCATGGAGTTCGATACCACAGGACAACAAGCTAAGTATGTCAAATCTAAGTGCCATGGTTCCCATTGTGGCTAAACCTCTGTGACCTTTCATATGTGTCTGTCATCTGGATCAATAGACATTTGTCTAGGGCAAATGTGAACTCCAATATTTTTATAGAAACTTCTAATTTGATCTTGATTGCTCATATCTGTATGAAGGAGAAATTGATAGCTAATAATTTGGGCTTTGTAAAATCAAGATATGTTCAAGAAATATTTGAAATAGTAAGAAATTGTTGAAAGGGGTGGAGGAATGGGAAAAAAGGTCTTTAAAAGGATGGAAGACAGGAACGTGCATAAATGATGAATGATGATAATGCAAGGCACAGATAGATAAGTGTTGCACAGGAAAACAAAGAATAGCTGATGGATCAGACTCATTATCAAGTGTTTATTATCCAGAAATGGCTATGAGCTAACGGCTCAGTAACAGCCATCGTTTTGCCAATCAATTCAACGAATTGCGATCCATGACACTGGCAAGATTTCATCTTTAAATACTTAAAGTGATCTAGTCCATTACCTTACAATCTATTGATGTTGATATTTTTTCTTACAGGTACTCACAAAATTGTGAACAGGAGGTTCCACAAAATTTGTCAACACAGCCAGTGAGAAATAGTGTGCCAATAGTCTCCAATACTGTGCTTATGGGTCAAATAATAACAGCTCCAGGATTTTCTATACCACATTCATCCCTCTCTCAGCAAACTATGCAACTTCAACAACAGCAGCCGCAACACTACTTACAGGTAAATTATTAATGATCTTGTAGCTGAAACAAACCAAACTGTATCTGGGTTTAAAGGTTTGATGATCACAATAAGTTTGAATGCCTCTTTGCACCATACATAAGCTATTATTTACCTCTGAAGGAGACTATGAGTTCACGCTCGATTTCAAGATGTGAGCACATAATATTTCAGTGACCTTTTGTATCAAAGGATGTTTGGCAAAGGTTGTAAGCCCCTGCTAAGATTATCATACATTTTTTAATGCCCTACTTGTTTCCTTTCAATTGATTTCAACCAGCTTTTATTACCATTCTTCTCTTTTACACTTTAAAGATTTTTAAATTATTATTTACTATTTTATGTCTGCTATTTCTGAAGTGCTGTTCATTGCAACACATTCTGTTTTAAAGGGCAACGTTTCATATGCTTGTACAGTTGTACAATTATAAATTGGGTTAATTACACATCTGGTAATCAGGAATTTGTTTTAATCTATCAACAGACACAAACATCTGGCTCCCTGCAAGGTGAACAATCAGAACTGCTCTTACTCCCTTCCTATTCACAGCAACAGGATATTATGGGATACCATTCACAACCTCAGCAAAGACACCAGGTTCAGCACCTCTCTGAGTCATCAAACGTATAACTCACCTACCAGTCTATCAATGATGAAAAAAGATATACTTCAAACCCTGAATAAACACAATGTTTATTCTTTTGGTTTAACGAATCAGCAGCTAATGTGCTGAATTGTCATTGTTTTTGTGGTAAGGAAAGGTCCACCATGGATTTTAAGGCAACTGGTGGTCCAGCACCTCTTTTAATCCATACAAAATTACAAAAGCGCACTTGAAACCCCCCCCTTCCAGAAATCATCCCGAAAATGTGGCATTTAGGCCAGTTGAGGTGGCCAATCTCAACCTCATTAGGACTTCCGCGCCGATTGGCGGGATGAATTTTCCCCCTGCAGCAGGGGCTCTGGAAGTCCAGCCTGACCAAAGGTGGCAGATCCGTTCCCTTAGCTGACTTCCGTGACCGATTTTGAAGGCCAGTATCTCGGCACCTCAGCAGCCTAGGCAGACTGTTCCAGTACCATTGGACTCCGCTTGGAAGCTGTGACCTCTGTTGGTCTGGCAAAATGGATAATCCAGAAAGGCTCTGGAACCAAGGAGGCCGGAAAATTGGTGGTGGATTTGTAATTATAAAATATGTTAAAATATAAAGTTTCAAAACAGATCATAAGAACATACTTTTTAACTACATTTCTATTCCTTGAAAGTGGAATTAGAATGACACATTTGAAAGGTTCTTTCAGTTTTTAATTATGGGTCACAATGATATGTTTGATTGTTATCATTCAGTTTTGTTTTGATCATTTGAATACAAAGTGATTGCGTCCGCTGCATCTAATGCATTAAAACACAAGTGGCATTTTGAATTTGTAGAAATGATTATTGAGTTTGTTCCTCGGCTCACACGCATGGTCCAAGCATAAATAGTACAGTGGTTACATTTTCTACATATTGATGGTAATTTTATAACTGCAGCTGGAAAAGACTTTGCTTCTCATCAACACATTTCAGAAATCCAGGTCTCATCACTTGATTATTCAACAATGGGCAATGTGTACCAGCATTTCCAATATACAATCTTATTGGAATTTTGCAATCAAAATTGCAATAGCAGGAATTTGCTGCAGATATAGTTAGCTAGCCAGTAATTCCCCATGCCTTTTCTAAATTTTGTTAATGCATTGCAAATTTTAGTACGGGAGAATTCAAGCCTTGTGAGAAAAATATACCCTGTGCACAAGCTTAGCTTTTATGTTTGCAATGTAACCCTGTTCGTGTTATGTATTGAACATATCTTTTACAATTTCCTGTGGTAAATAACAAAGTTAGTACATTTAAGGAACATACTTTGGCCAAATTCTTTCAGCCCTGTGGGATGTTTTCATTTTGTTAATGTAACAACTAATAATTAAAAAGCATCAATTCTACAACACTGGACATTAAAAAAAAAAAACTTTGTGCTGTATGATTTTCAGAAACATACACTTTTTCTGATTTGTATGTTTTGTTAATGCTGTATTTGTTAAATAAAATTCTCTAAGTAAAATGTGAGAAAGGAATTGTCTGCAGACAGATAATGTAATATATGTTATTTCTGTATAAATGATTCTTTGAAAGTGGATTTTAGTCTAATTTTGTATAAAATGCATAAAATCATTTCATTTTTGTCTGAGATCATTTTGTAATAAATAGTAATAGTTTATAAAGACACAAAAAAGACAGCGGTATAAATCAATTCTGTATACTGGGATGTAATGTTAAAATTGTACAAGGCATTGGTGAGGCCAATTCTGGAGTATGGTGTACAATTTTGGTCGCCCAATTATAGGAAGGATGTCAACAAAATAGAGAGAGTACAGAGGAGATTTACTAGAATGTTGCCTGGGTTTCAACAACTAAGTTACAGAGAAAGGTTGAATAAGTTAGGTCTTTATTCTCTGGAGCGCAGAAGGTTAAGGGGGGACTTGATAGAGGTCTTTAAAATGATGAGAGGGATAGACAGAGTTGATGTGGACAAGCTTTTCCCTTTGAGAATAGGGAAGATTCAAACAAGAGGACATGACTTCAGAATTAAGGGACAGAAGTTTAGGGGTAACATGAGGGGGAACTTCTTTACTCAGAGAGTGGTAGCGGTGTGGAATGAGCTTCCAGTGGAAGTGGTGGAGGCAGGTTCGTTGGTATCATTTAAAAATAAATTGGATAGGCATATGGATGAGAAGGGAATGGAGGGTTATGGTATGAGTGCAGGCAGGTGGGGCTAAGGGAAAATAATTGTTCGGCATGGACTTGTAGGGCCGAGATGGCCTGTTTCCGTGCTGTAATTGTTATATGGTTATATGGTTAGTGAACTTGCATTTCCTGTACGTTTAAGTTATTCTTAAAATTGCACAAACCAGATAACTTGACCCAAAATGGCTTTGTGATTTGTCCATGTTATGAATACAATTACAAGATAATCGTATCCTCCCCTCCCTCCCTCTCTCCAAGTTACAAATATAGTCAATCAAGCAGGATCCCTCTATGGCATTGATGTGCAGAGGGATCATGGGGTCCAGGTTTGCAGCCCCCTGAAAGTAGCAACGTAAGTAGATAAAGTGGTAAAGAAGGTGTATGATATGTTTGCCTTCATTGGTCGGGGCACTGAGCATAAAAGTCAGGAAGTCATGATGCTGTTATTTACGGCTTTGGTGCTGCCGTATTTGGAATATTAAATGCAGTTCAGGTCTCCCATTACAGGAGGGATATGGAAGTTTGGGAGGCTGCAGAAGAGGTTTACGAGAATGCTGCCTGTATTAGAGGGTATTAATTACAAGAAGAGGTTGGACAAACTGGGATCGTTTTCTTTAGAACACTGGAGGTTGAGGGGAGATATGATAGCATTTTCAATTATGAGATGCATAGATAGGATAGACAGTCAAAACTTTTTTCCTATGGCGGAAATGTCAAAGACTAGTGGGCACAGCTTTAAAGTAAGAGAGACAACATTTAAAGGAAATGTTGGGAGGGGTCGTTTTTTTTACACAGAAGGTGGTGGGATTCTGAAACGCACTGCCGGGGGTAGTGATGGAGGCAGATATGATTATGGTGTTTATGAGGCTTTTAGATAGGCACATGGATATGCAGGGAATGGAGGGATACAAGACACTCCCTTAGCCAATTATGTTTTTGGAACAGGACCCTTCTTTAGACTGACTACAGATGAAGTCCAGAGACACAGGAAATTGCAAACACTGGAATCTTAATGAAAGCACTAAGTCCTGGAGTAATTCAACAGGTCAGACAACATCAGTGGAGGAATGAACAGGCGATTCCCTACAGATGCAGCATGTCTGAAGAAGAGTCCCTTCCTGAAACATAGCCTGATGATCTCCCTCCACAGAAGCTGCTCGAGACCTTCAGTTCCTCCAGCACTGTGTTTTGATCAAGGTTCCAGTGTCTGGTGTGCCCAGCCACAGAACCCTCTCCATCCGGATATTTTTTATTTATTGTTTATGAAATGCAACATCAAGTTTCTCAAAAGACCAGCTTCTGGAGGAACTCAGCGGGTCAGGTAGCATTCGTTGTGGGTGAAAGAGAAGGCCTATCTGAAGGCCCAAAATGCCGCCTGTCCATTCCCTCCATAAATGTTGCCAGACCAGCCAAGCTCCTTCAGCACTTTGCCTTCTATGCAGGATTTCGGGATCTCCTGTTCATTGTGTCTGCACTTCACTGGTCCACTGCAAAATCTCTTCAAGTTAAGCCTGCTATGGAGGTTCTCTTCCTCTCTCCATTCCTTCTCTCAAGAGATGCTGCCTGTCCCGCTGAATTACTCCAGCATTTTGTGTCTATCTTCAGTTTAAACCAGCATCTGCAGTTCCTTCCTACACAAAACCCTCACCTGTATCCACTCAGGGACCCCAACAAACAGGTTCTCCAGAGATTCCAGCAATAATAGACGTAAAAAGAGTTCAGCCCTTTCTTCTTTGATAAATCAGCATCTGCAGTTCATTGCATTTCCACCGATCACTCATTAGGCTTTATCCCGTCCCCACCAGTCTTCCAGCTTTCTCACCCCTTACTACAATCAGTCAGAAGAAGGGTCCCGACCCGATGCATAAAATGCTGGAGTAACTCAGCATGATAGGTATTATCTCTCGAGAAAATTTAGTGTCGCTGTTGTACTTAGTAGTGTCATCTTTTTGTACATAGCACAAATGCCACTTGTTTTATTGTCATATATCTAGAAATAATGAATTTTTTACATCAGCAGCTCAACAGATATGTAAACATAGTACTCTGTTTGCTATTGAGGAAGTGCAGCATAGGTTCACAAGGTTAATTCCCGGGATGGTGGGACTGTCACATGCTGAGAGAATGGAGCAGCTGGGCTTGTACACTCTGGAATTTAGAAGGATGAGAGGCAATCTCATTGAAACATATAAGATTATTAAGGATTTGGACACGTTAGAGGCAGGAAACATGTTCCCGATGTTGGGAGAGTCCAGAACCAGGGTCACAGTTTAAGAATTAGGGGTAAGCCATTTAGATCAGAGATGAGGAAACACTTTTTCACACAGAGAGTTGTGAGTCTGTGGAATTCTCTGCCTCAGAGGGCAGTGGAGGCCGGTTCTCTGGATACTTTCAAGAGAGTTAGATAGGGCTCTTAAAGATAGCGGAGTCAGGGGATATAGGGAGAAGGCAGGAACGGGGTACTGATTGGGGATGATCAGCCATGATCACATTGAATGGCAGTGCTAGCTTGAAGGGCCGAATGGCCTACTCCTGCACCTATTGTCTATTGTCTGTTAAGCATCTTGCGATCTCAGTATGTGTGTATATATACTGTGATCGAGAGATGCTGCCTGACCTGCTGAGTTGCTCCAGCATTTTGTATATCTACTCTCTCTACATATATGGAGAGAGAGAAAGATGGGTCAGGTAGCATTTCTGGAGAAATTGTGATGTTTCGGGTCGAGACCTTCAGACTGAGAGTCAGAGGGGTATGAGGTATGAAATGGTACAAAGAACAAATGAATTAGTATATCTATAGTACAGTATTAATTTATATCTTAATATATTATGAATGTATATATTTATAGCTATAGTCCATTAACATTAACATATATATATATATGTGTGTATATATAATACATATATATATATATATGTGTGTGTGTGTATTTACTGAACTATAGATATAAATATATAAATTACTAAATATATAAATTAATATAAAATCTAACAAATATATATATGAAGTTCAGTGTACGTCCCTCCATCAGTCTGACACCGGACGTCCCTCCTCCCCCCGAGTCTTGGCGCCGCCTCCGAGCCGCGCTCCTTCCTTTCCGACATTTCCCCGGCAGAGTAAGTAGGAGCGGCTGAACAGAGCCGCCGCCATCCGCGTCCATCCGGCCGGCCTAGAGCCCGCAGGCCACGGTAATGTGGAGATCAGGGATACGTGGACCGAGCTGCGCTCTCCCCGGCGCCCGGTGCCGTCCCTCGGCTGAGGGATTGAGGTCCGACTGATGTGGCAGGCTTGGGCCTGATGGAGTGACGGCCGGGCCTGGAGCCCTAGTGACGGCCGGGGCCGAGCAGCGTCCTAGCGACAGCCGGGCCTGGGCCCCTAGTGACGGCCGGGCCTGGGCCTCTAGTGACGGCCGGGCCTGGGCCTCTAGTGACGGCCGGGGCCGAGCAGCGCCCTAGTGACGGCCGGGCCTGGGTCTCGAGTGACGGCCGGGGCCGAGCAGTGTCCAGGGACAGACGGGCCTGGACCTCTAGCGGGCGCCGAGCTCGAGTACGCCATCGGCTCCACCTGTCTGCAAGGACGTGTCGCCGACACCCCGGTCTCTGGGCTGGTCTCGGGTTGTAACGGGGCACCGTGTGAAAGCTGGACATTTTAACCCCCGTGGTGGAGCGCGTGTTTAATCGGCTCTGATCGCTGCCCCCAATTCTCCTTCTCTCCACAGATGGCCCCAGCAAAGAAAGGAGGAGAAAAAAAGAAAGGTCGTTCTGCCATCAACGAGGTGGTGACCAGGGAATACACCATAAATGTGCACAAGCGCATCCACGGCATGTAAGTAAAGAGAATAAAGCAATTGTAAGAACATCTTGGAAACGCTCAACAAATCTTGTAGCATCTGCCAAAAGAGAAACATTGTTGTCGTTTCAGGTCGAAGACCTTGGGTCAGAACTAGTTAAGAGTGAAAAACTGAAGAGATAGTATAATCTACTATTCCTGCACTCTAAGCAGAGATAGATAGATTCTTGATTAGTACGGGTGTAAGGGGTAGAGTACGGGAAGGCAGGAGATGGGTTGGGAGGAGGAGATGGATTGAATGGCCTAATTCTGCTACTGTCACTTATGAACTCTTGTACTGACACTCCCCGACTTTCACAAGGGTTGTGTTCAGTAAACCTTTGTGCATGTCAGATTCTATGAAGGTTGGAATCACCTTAAAACTAGCTAGAAACAAAGATATGAAGATTAATGCACAAAATAACACAAAAGTGTTGGAGTAACTCAGTGGGGCAGGCAGCATCTCTGGAGAACGTGGATAGGTGACTTCAAGTTGTGGGTCATCTTAGGACTGATTCTGTTACCTGCTGAGTTACTCCAGCACTTTCTGTCATTTCACCATAAAACTTGGCGCCGATGCTGCATGTCTGTACCAGCGAGTCCTTCTTCACCAGCTGCTGCGCCGTCCGGTTGACGCTGCGGTCGATGTGGCTCGCGTTGTTGCCCCTGGCCGACTGCACTTCAGGGTACCGTCACTGACAGGACATGCTCCGTTACCGTGGGGCTACCTCCTCTCTCATCAGCTGCCGGTTCTTCCTGTCGGTTGTCACTTTGTCTACTCCATCGCTCCCCCTTCCTCCTCCCCTGGAGTCGTCGACATCTTCCACCTTGTGTTTCTCACTTTTATTAAACCCTCTGATTACGGCAAAACCCGCCCGCCCTGCCTCTAAACCTGCTGGGTCCAGATTTAGCGGCTGCAAAGCATCCAAAATCCCTTGGCATTGTGAGTCCAGATTTATATATATATAGTAAAGATTTTACTGCACTGTATGCAATAAGGCATCTGACTGTACCTAGGTGCATGCGGCAGTAAAGTACCATTGAACCATTGTTTTGGAGGCGAGGGGTTTAAGGGTCCTGACCAGAAATGTCCCCTTTCATGTCCTCCAGAGATGCTGCCTGACCCACTTTGTATTCTGCACACAATTTGTTTAGACTGGGGGTGCCTGGATGTATTTTCACCTTTCCGCCATGATCTTTCTCCACTCCCGATTTTCTCCCTATCAATGTTTTGACTTTTAATATTTAGAGACTCTATTTTGAGTTGCAAAGACCCTCAAATAACTCAGCCCATCCGTTCGTAAGTAGATAACCTATTATTTGTAAATGGTGTTCCTCGGCAAAACATTTTTCTTGACTATCAAGACCCCTCGGGATTTTTCGCACATGTCCCCTCTCACACTTCAACATTTCAGAGCCATCCCAGCCTAATCTTTGAATCTTTTAAATCTCTGAATATTCTAATCTTTACCACTCTATTTAGTGTTCGTACACATTCTCAGTGTCCCAAAATGCCCCAAAGCTGCACAAGAACATGTTTGTTTAAATTGATACAGAAGCAGTCATGAACTGTTGGGACAATTACTGAAAATTTAGCCAAAACAGTAAACTTACAACAAACCAGGTGGTGAGAATTTGAGTAAATTCCAGAACTTGGGACTTCAATGGCCAATTGCATATGTGTCACTGGTGGAGTGAAATAATTGTATAATTCATGAGCGGCCTGCATTGGATTTGTGCAGAGTGAGACCATGGGAGCTGTTCAAACAAGAAGATCCACATTTTTAAAATGAGTTTTGATGGACTGAGAAACAAATGTGGCTAGTGAGAGTTTGTCAAGTGGGTTATTGTGTTCAGTTGGACTTTTGCAGTAATTTTGAATTACCTTAAGCTTACAGATCAGGCAGGAAGGCACTCGCTATCCAGAAGGGTACATAGGCTGGAGCAATGTTATTATGGATGTTTAGTGTCAAGTAAGTTTGTGAAAGCTGCCAAGAGAGAGTTTAGGGAGTGATGTTTGTCCATTTGTCCACCCCCATTGATTTAATATTTAATTTTTCCTGCTGCCTTTCACAATGTAGTGCATAATTGGACGGGGCTGTGGATTTACTGTTCTCAAATTACCGTATATACACAATGAAGTTGGTTTTCTTTGCTGGTATCTTAAATATGGGTTAGTAGTTCTGCAAATTCAGTATTTTTTTTGACGTGTTGTTGGTGCTTCTAAAATTTGTCATAAATAGAACATGGGCAGTGAATAGTTTCACTAGATTGGAGGCTGCAGTGGTTTTAATGTGTACTTAGTTATAATATTAATAATATGGACTCTGTAGTTGGTGAACTAATAATTTGGAACTTTTTTTTAAAGCGGCTTTAAGCGACGTGCTCCACGCGCCATTAAAGAGATCCGAAAATTTGCTGTGAAGGAAATGGGGACCCCTGATGTCCGCATTGATACTCGTCTAAACAAGGCAGTTTGGGCAAAAGGTGTAAGGTATGTGAGTGGTTGCAAATAATTCTTTGTTTGAGTTAGCTCAGTCATTCAGTAATAGTTCAGAGCAAGTCCGTTGTTATTCTTCTGACACTTTCTTTTATCCTTGAATTTGGTCAAGTTCCTCTTGAAAATTACTATTGAATCGACTTCCATCTTTTAATGTAGTGCATCCAAGTTTGTAACAGCGTAAGGGTGGCACAGTGTTGCAGCAATATAGTTGCTACCTTACAGTGCTGGAGGCCCGGGTTCATTCCGTCCGGGTGCTGTCTGTACAGAGTTTGTATGTGTACTGTGACCACGTGGGTTTTCTATGGGTGCTCCTGTTTCCTCCCACATTCCAAAAATGTAGAGGTTTGTAGGTTAATTGGCTTTGGTGAAATTGTAAATTGTCCCTAGTGTGTAGGATAATGCTTGTGAAAGGGGTGATTGCTGGTTGGCATGGACTTGGTGGACCAAAGTGCCTGTTTCTGCACTGTATCTCAGAAGTATTAATGTAACTTTGTAATATCGTTATGTTTTGGGTTCTTTGATTGGTGTCCTTGTATATAGCAAATTTTGAGATTTCTGCATTGTATTGGCTACATTTAGGGGTGATGGTCCTCATACCAGCCAATGAAAAGTTTCCCCAACTATATCTTATGTCTGATAAACAAATTCTCTCTTTTTGTAGTTGAGTCATTAAAAAAAATCTATATTCATGCATTTTAGGTATTAGTATCGTACGGTCCAAAAAAAATTTGTCCAGCACCATAATTCTGATTGTGCTGGGGTAACAGTATTCATTTTAATTTATATACTCTTGTATTTTGGGTGAGACATTCAACACCTTCTTTGTATAGAGAGTCATACAGCTCAGCATCAGATCCTTTGGCCCAACTTGCTCATGCTGACCAAACTGTCTCATCTATTGTCTCTCGTGCTCACGTTTGGCCCATATCCCTCTAAACCTTTCCTATCCACCACGTACCTGTCCAAATGTCTTTTAAATGTTATTATACTACCTGCCTCAACTACCTCATCTGGCAGCTCGTTCCATATTACCACCATCCTCTGTATGAAAAAGTTGCTCCTCAAGTTCCTATTTAAACTTTTACTCTCACTTTAAACCTATGTCCTCTGGTTCTTGATTTCTTTAGTTTGCATAAAAGACTGCACTCACCCTATTTCCCTCATGAACTTACACATCTCTATAAGGTCACCCTTAATCCGCCTGCACTCCAAGGAATAAAGTCCGAATAGACCCAGCCCTTCTAAGTCCTGGCAACAAGAGGACGGCACTATGAATGGAGTAGTTGTCCCTCAGTTAACAACGAGATCACCAAACAGACACTACAACCCAACTCTGTTGACCAAGTTAGTCCCATTTGTCTGCATTTGGACCTCTTAACCATTCTTCCAATGCACATGCATCCAAATGTCTATTAATTGTGATTGTGCCTGTCTGGATCGCTTTCTCTGGCAGCTTGTGCCATATATGCAATAACCTCTACATGAAGAAGTTGCCCCTCAGCTCCCATTTAAATATTTCCCCTTACATTAAACTCGTGTCCTGTAGTTTTTGCGGAGCATCCTGGACAATACAGCTCGCCCCCTCCATGACACACGAGTCAACCTGAGGAGAACCTTCAGCAACAGGCTGGTTCCACCAAGATGCAGGACAGAACGCTACAGGAGATCCTTCTTCCCTGTGGCTATCAAACTATATAACTCCTCCCCCTTCTGTCATGGGATAGACGGACCACATCCCAAATCTTTCCACATCCCCAATCCTTTCCACTCGTCACTTTAGTTTCATGTTTCGTGTATTTTACAGTATTTGGCAGATCAATTTCCCTCATGGGATAAATAAATAAAGTTCCCTGGGAAAAAGACTGAGCATTTACCTTGTCTGTGTCATGATTTTATACTAGCAATAAATTCCTTGCCTACCCAACCTCCCTATAACAGGTCCTGACAACATTCAAATTTTTTATTTTTTTGTGAAAAAAATATTGATTATATGTCAAGCAAAAAAAATGTTTCCAATTGTAGCATAATTCTAGATGTTTGCTGTGTGAAAATTGGCTTCCACGATTCATAATCACAGCGTTGAATGAAAAGGCTGTAAACTGATGTGGTCCGACTAGAAAATAGACTAAGCAAATGTATGTGCTTGTATGTGGGCACTGTTGGTTGGTGTAAATGGTAATTGAAATTTGAATCATACCATTTAGATCATAGCTGTTCAAGCGAGGAATCACAGTGGAAAACACTTCTAACCTCAAGTAAACCTTGCAACCCCCCCTCACCCAAGTTGTATCAGCTTCAAAGCCATCTTGTTACGTCTCATTGTCTGTACTCATTTTCACCTAGCACACAGCTGACAAACTGTTTCCTTATCATTGTTACTTTTTTTTTGCATATCTCTCTACATTACCTTCTATATCTCGTTTCTCTTTCCCGACTCTCAGTCTGAAGGGTTTTGACCCGAAACGTCACCTATTTCTTTTCTCCAGAGATGCTGTCTGAGTTACTCCAGCTTTATGTGTCTATCTATAACGGTTCAACTTATTGTTTCTCAGCTCTTTGCTGCATGTACTCAAATTGAGTGGGAGAGGAATTGTTCTATGTGTTTAATAAGGAACTGCAGATGCTGGATAATCGAAGGTACACAAAAATGCTGGAGAAACTCAGCGGGTGCAGCAGCTTCTATGGAGCGAAGGAACTAGGCAACGTTTCGGGCCGAAACCCTTCTTCAGACTGATCAGTCTGAGGAATTGTTCTATGATTGTTTCTAATGAATTATTTCCTCTCAAATGTAATGTAAGATTTGAGATCAACCACCTTTCAGAATATTAGACTGGTAACTGGATCTCCCCAGGTTGTATGGTCCTTAAATTACATTTACATTCTTGTGCCACAGTTTTGTGTCGCCAATTGCAATGAAAATACATAATTCTGGTTCTGTACACTTGGAAGTGTTCATCATTTTGAGTTTTAGTACTTTGCTCACTTTTGTGTTTGTGGCTGATTTTATATTATTGGTTAGAATTAGAATCCAGGTTAAACAAACAAATGCAGTATGTATTTGTGCAGAGGTGAAGATTTAACATGCAGTGTTATAAGTGTTGCAATCAGTACTCTGCCTGGACTCCGAATGTCAACCGTTCTTTAGGTCATTAGAGTGGCAAACTGACATTGTATTTAAAAAAATCAACAAACTATATTAATAATACAGGTGGTGAAAACAATGTTGGAAAGTTAATTTCAACTCTTTCTCCACGAGTGCTGCTTAACCAGCAGTTTGTATTTTGGATCTTTTCACTCCCACCAGTTAAAAAGTAAGCAACCTTAACCTATTTACAGTTTAGTTCAAAATTACAATACATTAATATCTGCAGCCTCAAATGGTCCAGTTTTTCAAACTGCTTCATCTAAGCCTGATTTAGACTTTGCAATAAGAAATGTTGATATAAATTGTTTTTTTCGCAGGAATGTTCCATATCGCATTCGAGTGCGTTTGTCTAGAAAACGTAATGAGGATGAGGACTCTCCTAACAAACTCTACACGTTGGTAACCTATGTTCCTGTTACATCATACAAAGGTGAGATTTTATGTTTGCAATGTAGAGATATTTGATTGCCATGTATTTTCCCCTTTCAATAATTTATGGATGTACTGTAAAACACAAGTCCCCACCCTTTTCAAACCTAAAATAACACACTTAAGAGTGAATGGCAGACCACTTCCCTGCAATGTTGATGAGTAACTTTGCTTGGATGAAGGGTAGCGTTGAATTGGTTATCATTCTGATCATGGGTGTTTAAAGTAAGATAATCAATTCAATGAATCTTGTCACATAAAATAATCTCTAGATTAGTTAGTTCAGAATCAGGCTATGTACTAATCTTGCTTCAGAATTATTATAGTCTTCCTACAAATGAATCCCCTTTTCTAGTGGATTGGGTTACTTCCCTGGTAGCAACAAGACAAATGACCATAATTTATTTTGAACTAAAGGGTATAAACATCATTGGGTACTGTTTGTACCAGTATTGTGTCTCGTGCTAATTTTCCATCAGCTACCCAATGCAGGCAAAATTTTATTAAATTGCATACCACTTTTGGTAAAGTTATTGGTACTTAAACAATGTGCTGCCACTTAAGAGAATTATGTCCTCAGTTACAGCATTGTTACAGATTTAGTAATTGAGATAGCCTGGATTTTCAATCAACCATCCCTATTTTAACATAAGTCCTGCAGTGACAATAGGTATCTGCTAAATACAAATTTGGTGATTCATATGTTTCTATTACTACCAGTCTCAAATCATTCTGTTTCTATGAAAGAAAATGTTATGGGATACTCCATGGTGGTTGAGAGGATTTTAAATACTTTTGAAACATTAGCTGACAACAGGAAATAAGATCTATCATTATTGGACATAAATATTGATGGGTTAGTTAGTACGTTTGTAGATGACCCCAAGATTGCTGGGGATGTGGGATTTTTTTAACATAATTTTTTTATTTACTGCACATTTATTATTATCTATTGTACTGTATTTACAAAACTCTTGTGCTTCTGTAAGAAATAATTTCATTGTTCTGTTTTAGTTCCTATGATAATAAATAAAAACCTTGACACTAAGGAAGGCAGTCAAAGTAAGGATATAGATTGGCCATGAGCAGATAAATGTCAGGTGGAATTTAATCTGAGCTAGTGGGAGGTTGAAAGTAACAGAAGAGTATATAGTTAATGGCAAGACCCTTAACAGCATTGATGTCAAGAGGGATTAGAAACATAGAAATTAGGTGCAGGAGTAGGCCATTCGGCCCTTCGAGCCTGCACCGCCATTCAATATGATCATGGCTGATCATCCAACTCAGTATCCCGTACCTGCCTTCTCTCCATACCCTCTGATCCCCTTAGCCACAAGGGCCACATCTAACTCCCTCTTAAATATAGCCAATGAACTGGCCTCGACTACCCTCTGTGGCAGGGAGTTCCAGAGATTCACCGCTCTCTGTGTGAAAAAAGTTCTTCTCATCTCGGTTTTAAAGGATTTCCCCCTTATCCTTAAGCTGTGACCCCTTGTCCTGGACTTCCCCAACATCGGGAGCAATCTTCCTGCATCTAGCCTGTCCAACCCCTTAAGAATTTTGTAAGTTTCTATAAGATCCCCTCTCAATCGCCTAAATTCTAGAGAGTATAAACCAAGTCTATCCAGTCTTTCTTCATAAGACAGTCCTGACATCCCAGGAATCAGTCTGGTGAACCTTCTCTGCACTCCCTCTATGGCAATAATGTCCTTCCTCAGATTTGGAGACCAAAACTGTACGCAATACTCCAGGTGTGGTCTCACCAAGACCCTGTACAACTGCAGTAGAACCTCCCTGCTCCTATACTCAAATCCTTTTGCTATGAAAGCTAACATACCATTCGCTTTCTTCACTGCCTGCTGCACCTGCATGCCCACTTTCAATGACTGGTGTACCATGACACCCAGGTCTCGCTGCATCTCCCCTTTTCCTAGTCGGCCACCATTTAGATAATAGTCTGCTTTCATGTTTTTGCCACCAAAATGGATAACCTCACATTTATCCACATTATACTGCATCTGCCAAACATTTGCCCACTCACCCAGCCTATCCAAGTCACCTTGCAGTCTCCTAGCATCCTCCTCACAGCTAACACTGCCCCCCAGCTTAGTGTCATCCGCAAACTTGGAGATATTGCCTTCAATTCCCTCATCCAGATCATTAATATATATTGTAAATAGCTGGGGTCCCAGCACTGAGCCTTGCGGTACCCCACTAGTCACTGCCTGCCATTGTGAAAAGGACCCGTTTACTCCTACTCTTTGCTTCCTGTTTGCCAGCCAGTTCTCTATCCACATCAATACTGAACCCCCAATGCCGTGTGCTTTAAGTTTGTAAACTAATCTCTTATGTGGGACCTTGTCGAAAGCCTTCTGGAAGTCCAGATACACCACATCCACTGGTTCTCCCCTATCCACGCTACTAGTTACATCCTCGAAAAATTCTATAAGATTCGTCAGACATGATTTACCTTTTGTAAATCCATGCTGACTTTGTCCAATGATTTCACCACTTTCCAAATGTGCTGCTATCCCATCTTTAATAACTGACTCTAGCAGTTTCCCCACTACCGATGTTAGACTAACTGGTCTGTAATTCCCCGTTTTCTCTCTCCCTCCCTTCTTAAAAAGTGGAGTTACGTTTGCTACTCGCCAATCCTCAGGAACTACTCCAGAATCTAAAGATTTTTGAAAGATTATTACTAATGCATCCACTATTTCTGGAGCTACTTCCTTAAGTACTCTGGGATGCAGCCTATCTGGCCCTGGGGATTTATCAGCCTTTAATCCATTTAATTTACCCAACACCACTTCCCGGCTAACCTGGATTTCACTCAATTCCTCCAACTCCTTTGA
The DNA here is from genome assembly GCF_010909765.2 of Amblyraja radiata. Classification (NCBI taxonomy): domain Eukaryota; kingdom Metazoa; phylum Chordata; class Chondrichthyes; order Rajiformes; family Rajidae; genus Amblyraja; species Amblyraja radiata. The sequence goes on from NC_045961.1 coordinate 39,391,916, forward strand.
CCCGCGGTCCCCTGCTATTTCCGGCAGATTATTTATGTCTTCCTTAGTGAAGACGGAACCAAAGTAGTTATTCAATTGGTCCGCCATATCCTTGTTCCCCATGATCAACTCACCCGTTTCTGACTGCAAGGGACCTACATTTGTTTTAACTAATCTCTTTCTTTTCACATTGTGGAGTCCAAGTCCTTTTCTCCCTGAAAGTGGCAACATAAGTAGAAAGTGGTATGGTAGTGTACAGTATGATTGTCTTCATTTGTCAGGATGTTAAGTATAAGAGTCAGGAAGCATGTGTAGGGTTTTGAAGGGTGCAGAGGTGGTTTAATGGAATGATGCCTGGATTAGGGGATATTAGCTACAGGGAGAGACTTGGATTGTTTTCTCTGGAACACCAGAAGTTGAGCAGGTGACCTGACAAATATATATAAAGAAGCATAGATAGGGTACACAGTCAGAACCCTTTCCCCCAGGATGGAAATATCAAATGCTTGATGGCATGGGTTTAAGAGAAGGGCAAAGTTTAAAGGAGATGCACAGGGAACAAATTTAAAGAGGGTGATGAGGGTCTGGTGGTGGAAGCAGATACAATAGCAGCATGAGACATGGATTGGCACAAACCAGGAGATAAGAGTTGGTCTTGACATCACTTTCAATACAGATCTGGGCCACAAGGCCTGTTCCTGTGCTATACTTATTTTATGTTCTATATTTATTAGATAATTGACAATGACATAAAAGGTTGATGTAACATCTTCGATATCTGAAATACATGCATTTTGTTTTGCAGGTTTACAGACAGTCAATGTTGATGAAAACTGAACCCCCGATTGTTTAAAAAAATAAACAGTAACTTGATTTTCTGCCTGGTTGATTGTTTAATACATTTATGACGTACAACTATCAAATTGAAATCACATGCAGACACAAAATATACAAAAATGAATTTATTCAAAAGTGCACAAACTATCATTAAATTTGACATTAGCCCCAACACACAGGACAACAGAAGTTTATACTAAAACTAAGTTTCAACTGCCAGCGCTGAAACAAATTCCCTCGGTTAGTGGATAGTCAGATTAATTCTCTGTTGGTATTGATTTGCTTTAGCATGGAGAAGTTTACTTTTTATAGCCACTGATTTCTCAAAAAAGTTCACAAGGCTTTGCTCAGTCAGTAGGGAAGCCAAAATTTGCTCAAAAGACACACTCCAGTCATCTTCAGGCTGTGACAGTGGATTATTATTCATGTGTAGATCCTCTTCAAACACAGAGTCTGCTGCATCAGTGGGCGTTAGCAGCTCTGATTCTTTAGAACTAGTCAGTTCAGACAAGCTGCTTGAACTGCGTGTTCTTTGACCTTCTTCGCCAATCTGAAGTAGAAGAGTAGTGACAGTTGCAATAGCTTGGTAAAGATTGTTCTCCTCGGGGTCTTCTCGAAACATATTGTACAATGACTTGCAAAACTGGATGAAATTTCTCTGCAGGAAATCAAATGCAAGATATAATACCAAATCCAAAACTAATTTCCATCTACTGGAATATGGGTGCCCGACTGTCATTTTTTTCCCGCGTCTTATGCATGCACATTACAATATTTATGCGACCATGAAAGAATGGAGTTTGTTATTTTGCTCCTGCTCAAATTATGGAAATTAAATTAATTCACAGTAACAAATACGCAGGTCCCCCCCAAAAAACTACTGATCAAAATGTTGTTTCTATTAACATTCAATTAGCTGCAGGCTCATAGTATTGGGTACAGATGACATTTTCAGTTTTGCAACATTTGAATAGCTTTGTAAATAAATACTTTTGTTGTATTCCTACAGTAAAGATAGGGAGGTCAAGTCTGCCGTTTTCTCCAGACCTCGGTAATTCATGTCTGTTTCAGATATGATTGTAGGGCTGCTTGTGCAAGGTAAAACTCAGATCAGAGAACACAAGAATTGGCCCTGCGCAAGACATACATTGTATTTGGCATTTATGGGTGAGAAACACTACATTGGAGATCACAGCTCCTGTTTACAGGGAGTTATTAAGAATGTGGACTTCATTTGTACTCTAGTTTATTGTGCATCTTGCTATAGTGAAAAGCACATTGGAAGATATAGATAGGTGCAGGAGCAGTGTGAGAAGTTTTAGAAAACCAGCGGTAGGATGAGTACAATATTGGGATTGATTTGAAAGTTGATCAAGTGGGATAAGTTAAATGTGGAGGGGTGGGAGATTGCAACCTTCACGTGGTCCACCCTGTTTCGACTAATGCAATCAACCTGATGTGCACAAACAAATAGAACAAGTTGACCTACAACTTTAGGGTGTGCACGCCATGCGCAAGAAGAAGATGTGGAGAGAGCCGGGGGGGGGGGGGGGGGAGGGAAGAGGTTGATGTTTGTATTTAGTGCAGTGATAGTTCTACAAGAGAATAAACTAATTGCATTTTAGGATTAAAGGGAAACAAATATTTGGTGGTTAAACTTGAGATTAAAAGTGGGTTTAAAACAAACAGATTTGGATCCTCGAATAAGTTCTTTTCACAAAGCACCAAGCAACTATTTTTAAAAAAAAACAGGATTTTCAACATAATTATTGCCGTATTTTCTGTCCACACTGATAAAGTTGAGATTTTTATATACAAAGATAAACATACCTGGCTCATCAGAGAAAGATCTTTTGAGGCTGTTTTACTCTTAACTAAGTCTTCAAGCATTTTTTTCAATTGGCGTTGGTGATCAATTGCTTCACCTTTTGGAGGAGAGACCCATAATTAAAGAAGGCAAAAACCCCAAATTTAGCAGCACAACAACAGCGATTCTCGTCGATTTGCTTCACCTAACCTGGACATTTTAAAGGCTATCATGTATCTAACACCTTGAACTGGTGGATGTGACTGCTTTATACCAGCATCAAACATCCTGAGCAAACTTAAGAGTGAATCAGAGACGTTCTCACCAAATGCATGCACGTAACCAATGGAGCAAATAATGATACTGATAAGGTGCCACATGGGAGGCTGCTAAGGAAGATGAGAGCCCAAGGTATCAAAGTGCAGATATTAACACGGATATCTGGTTGGCAGAAGGCAAAGCATAGCAATAAAGGGGGCTTTTTCTGGTCGGCTGCTAGTGACAAGCGGAGTTCCGCAGGGCTCGGTGCTGGAGCCAATACTCTTCACGTTGTATATTAATGATTTGGATGAGGGGATTGAAGGCTTTGTGGCCAAGTATACAGATGATATGAAAATAGGTGGAGGGGCAGGTAGTGTAGAGAAAGCACGGACTGCAGTAGGACTTGGTTAGGTTGGGTGAGTAGACAGAGAAGAGCCCTTCTGCCCACCTGGTCCGTGCCGACCAGCCATCCCCACCCATTAACACTATCCTACACCCACTAGGGATAATTTTTACATTTACCAAGCCAATTAACCTACAAACCTGTACGTATTTGGAGTGTGGGAAGAAACCGAAGATCTCGAAGGAAAACCACACAGGTCACGGAGAACGTACGAACTCCATACAGACAGCACCCATAGTCGGGATCGAACCCGGGTCTCCGGCGCTGCGTTCGTTGTAAGGCAGTAACTCTACTGCTGCTCCACCGTTACCGCCCATGAATCTGAGGAAGGATGTGCTGGCTCTGGAGAGGGTCCAGACGAGGATTACAAGAATGATCCCAGGAATAAGTAGGTTAACATTTGACGACACTGGGCCTGTACTCGCTGGAGTTTATAAGAATGAGGGGGGACCTCATTGTAACGTACAGAATACTGAAAGTCTTAGATAGAGTGGATGTGGAGAGGACATTTCCACTAGTGGGAGAGTCTAGGACTAGAGGTCATCGCCTCAGAATTAAAGGACGTTATTTTAGGAAGGAGATGAGGAATTTCGTTTGCCCGAGGGTGGTGAATCTGGAATTGTTTGCCACAGAAGGCTGTGGAGGCAAAGTCAGTCGATATATTAAAATCCGAGATAGATATTCTTGAATAGTACAGGTGTCCGAGGTTATGGTGAGAAGGCAGAACGGGTTAGGAGGGAGAGATAGATCAGCAATAATTGAATGGCGGAGTAGACTTGATGGGCCGAATGGCCTAATTCTGCAGGTATCACATAATCTTATATTTTATGATTGGAGTAAGTCACCTTGAGATTTAAAGGGCAGGTCGCATTTAATGCACCCGACTAAGTTTAAGAGGCAATAACGAATGACAGGGAAGTTTCTTTAAACATGTTCATGAGCCAACAGAAAGCATCTTATGGGAATTAGCACAAAATATTAAATGTAGCTTATAAAAATGAAGATTAAACTAACAAAAAACTAGCAACTTGAATGAGCAATGATAATATGTAGACCTGGACTGACTAGTTGCAAGTGGCATGCTTCACAAGTCCCAAGTAATGATGATATTCAACAAGGAAAAAAACAGCTATCCCTTGACATGCAATGGCATTACCCTCACTGAGACCCCCATTATCAACATCTTGGTATTACCATTGACTGGAAACTGAACTGGAATAGCCGTGCGCAAATATGGCCACAACAGTTGGCCAGAGGTGAGGAATTCTGTGCAAATCAACTCCCGACTCCCCAAAACGTGTCCACTATCTACAAGGCTCACTTCGGAGCTTGATGAAATACTCTCCACGTGGCTGGTGAGTGAGCAGCTTCATAATCACTCATACACGGAGGGCATAGTAGCCCACTTGATAAGCACCCCACTTACACACTTCATCACAGTAGCAGCTGTTTCTACAGGATGCACTGCAGTATTGCATAACGAGTTCTTGGACAGCCAAACCTACAACATTTCCCAGTTGGAAGGGCAAGGGTAGCACAAGAATAAGAATACCACTACTTGGAAGGTCCCCTCAAAGCCGTACGCCATGCCTACTTGGAAATATATTGCCACCAGAGGCTCCGCACGATTGGCAGCCCCGCCAACAGTTTGTCTGCTTTTTCATCATTTTAAAATTTTTAGTGTGTTAAAGGTTTGTGTAAATGTTCTCCGGTTTGTTTTATGTGGGGGTCGGGGAATTTTTTTTTCAGTTTCTTACCTTGCTGGAGATGCGATTATTTTCCAGATCGCATCTCCGGACGCTCTGCGGCCTACCATCGATGGAGCTGGAGGCCTCCTCGGCCTAACATTGAGCCCCACCGCGTGGCGTGGACTTATAATTGGAGCCGATCCCTTGCCTGGGATCGCTCCAACCGCGGCCTGCAGACTTTACCATTGTGAGCTCGCAGTCTCAGGAGAGACAGAGGATGTCGGGAGTTCCAATGATGCAGAGGTTCGACCAGCCCCGATGGGTTTGATCACTGGCGCGGGGGAGCTGAGATCCCCCCCAATGCAGGAGCTGATCGCCCCGATGAAGAGAAAGTCAAGATCGTCCCGTCAACGGAGGCTTCGAGGCCCCCGACCATGGGAGAACAATGAAGGGAAGAGATTTGAACTTTTTTCCCCTTCCATCACAGTGAGGAATGCGGAGGAGTCACTGTGGTGGATGTTTATGTTAAAATGTGTTTTGTTGCTTTTATTTGTATGACTGACTTGGCAAATGAAATTCTTTGTATGTTGCAAAACATACTTGTTAATAAAGTATGATTGTGATTGTGTGTTCCTTCACCACAGCCGAGTTTGCGTAATTCATTGTTGAGATACCACAGAAATTTTAGGAATAAATGTATACTTGCTATTTGGTTTTCGAAGGTAATCCGATTGAATACTTGAAATGAAGGTTGTTCTCAGAGGAGAAAAGCTGGTTGCCTCATCATCACTGCAAGCTGGAAAATTGAGACTACGTTTCAATGATCAGGCAAAAAAAACTGCAAACAGAACGTAACACCTTAATAAACTAGAAACAAATCTGTTGAAACCCCAAGCTGTTGATGCAAGTTTTCATCAAGCGGACTCTCGCTCAGAGAGATTGTGCCTAGAGATTTTTGCAAGTTGAATACCTTGCTTTGACTTTTAACCACCTCCTTCTTGAGTAGATGGTATTGTAGAATCCATGGATAATACCCAGCATCATTCATTTCCATGGATTTATTTTTGCCCCTTCATTATGGACCATGGTGAATTTGCCAAAGAAATTTTAAAAAGTCTCATTACAATTTTCTGAAATTTTCTTGTAGATGACATGGACTCGTGTTTTTCAGTTTTGAATGTGCTGGAGTAGCCAAGGAGTTGGCACTGTTTCATCACTGGTGTAGAAAGAACTACAAGCCAAACTGAAAGACAAATTAGGCCGTTGGATGCAAGACAGCAGCCACATCACTGTTAAACCACCTTTCTTCAACTCCAAAAAGAGTTTTCCTCGTACAAGCCAGACCAATTCAAATGGATTGCAGAGGTAAAAATTTTCATGTTTAATTTCTCCCGTTGCATAAATAATACTTATGCCATCCAACAATAGAGCACATTTGTCAATATTGTATCAGTATTATTGTAGGATTGTTTGATTTTACAATAATAAGCAAATTTTTAGCTCTGGCTTGGGTTGTTATATTGTAGTGCATTTATATATAGCACAATGTTCTAACATCAATAAGATGTGGCTGTTTTCTTGCATCCAACATTCCTAATTTGTCTCGCAGTTTAGTTTGTAGTTCTAATTGCACCAGTGGTGGAACAGTGCCAAGCCACTTCTTGACTACTCGTGCACAAACTGAAGTCCATGTCATCTACAAGAATACTTTAGGAAATTGCAATAGAACTATTTTTTGTTACTTTGGTGAATTCTCCATGATTCATATAACAAAAAGGGACAAATAAATCTAAAGGCAGGGTTGGTGCCCAAAGCTTGGTCAAGTTTGAAAACTTGTTCATATTTGAGGAACAGAATTCCAGAGCACAGACAAGTAGCAAAAAGCCTAAATGCTGGTGATTGAGTGGGAATTGGATAGCGATTGAGGTGGAGTGAGTTTCACAGCAAGCCCAACATAAGAACAGAACAATTGACAGGGTTGGGAAATACATTGCATGAATGGATAAGGACACAAAGTTAAGTTTTGTGGAACCTGTGAATGGAAAATAATTGGACTAAAGTTCATGTTGGTCATCAAGGGCAGAGGTGACAAGCTAATGGAATGGTACAGGCTAAGATGCCAGCACAAATATATTACACGAGTTACATTTTACAGGGAGTGAAACATGGGATCCCAACCACCATCTGGTATATGTACAAACAATAAATATTTTAGGTATAAAGGAACTAAAAACCCAGGTACTATGAATGAGTGCTCTTCATGCAGCACAGGCTCAGTATAACAATCAGATCCCAAACAGAAATTGACTAACCAAAATTGAGTCAACATTTTCAATTAAGCACGATTCTTGACCTTTACGCAAGGATTACTTTACCTGGTGGAATGTGGAGTCTGTACAACAGTCTGAGATTTTCACTGAAATCACCGTAGTACATTAAATCTACATGGAAAAGCAGAACAATTATTCAAACAAATCCCACTTTTGTCCACACTCATTCAGTAGATTTAAAGTATTTATTTTGAAGCTTATTTTGGAATCAGAAAGTATCCTGGAATAATTTGAGCCAAACAGTGTATACACATTTACATTAATAAGTTTACATGAATGAAAAAACATTTACCTAAACAGCTGACCAGTTCTTTGAAGTCAATGAGAGAATCAGCATTTTCATCTAAGAGTCGAAATATCCTCTGGGCTAGAACACGAGTATGGCTTCCCCAGGTCCAGGGACTCAGAAGACAGAAGAGGCAGCTGAACTGGAGACTATTTATCCTGTACTGTTCCAGGTAAGGGAGGCTGGGATCATGTTGCAGTGTCGCTGAATCGCTTCCACCCCAGTAACAAGTTAAAAGATGCTCCCTCTAATTTATTTTTAAGAAAAAGGTAAATATTATTCCCAGTGTTGTGCTTACATTTAAATTGTTTTAAATTACACATAAAAAAAGGACAAAAACATTCTTAGCATTATTTTATCCAATGACATTTTGCAATGAGTTTCCTTTTTCTTACATCTTCATATCCAGACAATTACATTTCAATTGCCCACCCTCCTTAGCAGTTGTTTCCCAAGTGAAATCACTGTTCTGGTTTGCTCACAGGAATCAAATATCTGTCAGTCAATTCAATCCAATCATTTCCCCTGTAATGGGGGTAGTGAATGGACCACAGCTGATTCTCATCATAGGAGGAATTGAGTAAGGGCAACAAAAGCATCTAGGACTGGGACATTTTTTGGATGGTAACCAGTGCTGTTTTTATAGACCAAAAGGTGCCGGTACTCATATGTTCCTTGCTGTTGTCTATAGCAGATTATTGTCTTACACGCAGCTGAAAATTATTAAGGGCCTGATCGCTTAGTTTAATTAAAAAACATTTAAACTTTAGTAACTTTTTGTAATAATAGAACTGATCTTTTAAAATTCTAAATACATGAAAATTTAGTTTAATCTATTTTAATTTATTTATTTATCTATCTACCTATTTATTATTTAAAATTTTTTTTTAAGGTGCCAGCCAGTAAGTAGTTCTGGTGCAAAGTGTCACAAAAACATTGACGGTACAAAATATCATGGTAACACTGGTTTCATGTCCTGGTAACACTGCCAGATTCAGCAATAAATGAAAATCAAAAACAAATGTCCAAGATATAATTAGAAAATATTTGAAACTGAGCCCTTCAGAGAGGATCTGTGGAATGATCAACAGGACAATAATTCTGGGTGAAAACCGGCCCAGAAGAGCCTATGACTGGAAATGTTGGGTTGGTTTCTTTTTTCACAGTAGTTTCCTTTAGAAATACAGCATGGAAACAGGACCTTCAGCCCATTGATTCCACGCCAACCATTGGTCACCTGTTCACATGAGTTCTATACAAAATTCATTTTCACATCCACTCGCCGTACATCAGGGTCATTTAAAAAAAAATTTAAACTTACAAACCCGTACGTCTTTGGGATGTGGGAGGAACCAGGAGACCCGTAGAAAACCCACATGGTCACATGGAAAAAGTACAAACTCCACACAGACAGCTGCAGCGGTCGGGATTGAACCTGGGTCGCTGGCAAGGCGAGGCAGCAGCACTACCCGGTACTCCACCAGGCTAGCTGCATTTTTCCAACATTGTCTGTTTTTGTTACCAGATTGCATTAGATACTGTTATCAGTTTGCAATTTAAAGGTGTCAATACATAATGACCTACTTCAGATTCCCCTGCCACCCACTTGGGGTAGTTTACAGGACAACTAACCTGGTGCAAGTTTTGGTGGGGGGGGGGGGGGGAGGGAAAACTGGAGGATCCATGAAAACCCAAGGTGTCAGGGAGAATGTGCCAACTCCACACACACTTGCATGGTCAGCACCAAATCCCGGTAGACTGAGATATATCCGGCACCAGCAGTACCACACACATCTAAAACTTTAAAAAAACACTAACCTCTGTGCTGTTCAAAAGGCAAGGTCTTGAATTATTTTGCAAGTCAATTGATTACACACTTAGCAATGTTTTAAATATATTTCTAAAAAATAATAATTACTTTGCCTCAAACGTTATAATTTTAGAAGATAGGAAAATTACCACAAATACAAAATTAGAGTATGCATTAACGAACTCACCTTAAATAGATCATAGAGTTCTCCAAGATCTTCAGTACTAAATGAAACATCTGGCGCCACAACTCTGAGCTACAAAGTAATATATATTAATATTAAAACTCTCTGGGCCTGCCTTTAGCTGCAAAACTAATAGCTTGAAAAATTAATTACATTTTAGGAGAGCAGAATTCAAAAGTTTCAATCACTCCAACTGTTTTAGGTGCCCATACATGAAGCCCCGATCTGCCTGAACAATAAAAGGAGACTTATAACTTAACAAAAAAGTTTAATTCCTGCACACGTGACACTTCTCCAATTCACTAACTTCTTTCACTTCAAATTCCTGCTGCCAATAAGTCATTTTGCCCATATATTAGCAGTTCTCCTTGATCCCATTAATACTTCACATATCTAGCATCCCAATTATCAGAATGATCAGAGTTCCTTATTATACCATATGACAATTGTGCATTTCAATGTTCTGTGTCATCTTTGACTTTATATCAGTAATGCACTTGAGAGGTGAATGACAAAAAAAAGCTTGCTGCCAAACCTGCAAATGTTTTAAGTAAATTCTATATTCAGGATTAATATTGTCAATATTAATAATTATGAGTTATAAAGTCATAGCGTCATATAGTTTGGAAACAGTCCCTTCGGCCCAACTTGCCCCCTTCGGCCAAACATGTCCCATCCACACTATTCGCACCTGCCTACGATTGGCCCATATCCCCTCTAAACTTGTCCTACCCATGTACCTGTTCAAATGTTTCTTAAACGCTGCGATACTACCTGCCTCAACTACCTCTTCTGGCAGCTCATTCCATTCTCCCACCACCCTGTGTGTGAAAACGTTGTTCCTCAGGTTCCTATTAAATCTATCCACGCCCCCCCCCCCCCCCCCCCTCCCCCTCCCCTCACTGTAAACTGGGCAAGAGACTATCTGATCTATTCCTTTCATGATTTTGGACACCTCTATAAGATCACCCCTCATCCTCCTGCGCTCCAAGGAAGAGTTCTTGCCTGCTTAACCTGTCCCTATAGTTCAGGCCCTCATGTCCATGTTAGTCTTCCCAAAATGCAACACGCCACATTTCTCTGGATTAAATTCCATTAATCATTCCTCAGGCCACCTGGCCACCCGATCAAGATCCTGCTGCAATTTTTAATAACTATCTTCACTATCTACAATACCACCCATGTTAATGTCATCTGCAAACCTGCTAATCATGCCATGTACAATCTCATCTAAACCATTGATGTAGATGACAAACAGCTATGGGCACAACAAAGAACCCTGAGACACACCACTAGACACAGGCCTCCAGGCCTAAAAGCAACCTTCCACCATCATCATCTGGTTCCTTCCACAAAGCCAATTTTCCATCTAACTAAAAGAACCATTGCTGGCTTCTGTAGTTTTGAATAAGTTTGAAAGTGACAAACATTTGGCATTATGTGCTGCACTGTGATTAACAATCAGTGAGATGCACAATACTATCAAATTCAAATGATTCCCCATTATATCAATAAAATTATGTAGAATTGGTCTTTGAACAAATAGATTTCTAATTTCTGTTGACATTTTACTTCATGTTTAACCGACCCTTCTGACATGCAAGATTTCTCTGAAGCAAATGAATTCTACTCAAAATTAGATAAAACACGATAATTTAATCAAAATCTGAGATGAATTGCAAACCAATGCAATTTTTGATGTTAGTTACAAATTACTTCACAGTATGGAAATTGTACTTTAGAATGATTTATACAAATGATATCAAAGAGTTGTCACTCTTAAAAAGGCAATCCTTAAAAAGAAATCCCCCCTCGCGTTAAATGGCAATGATAATGAAAACTTACCACATTTTCTTTTGTGGTGTCCTCCAAATTCTGCAAAACTCTTATTCTGTGTTTGCAGCGCATTTGTTCAATTTGCCCCACATGAATATCTCCAAATTTCTGAATATTTAATAAAAACAAATTGAAAATTACAATATGTGGTATGACATGGTCAATCACAAAGGCACTGGAGAGATACCAGCAGTACTGTCTGAAAATCTAAATGGTGTCAAGTTGGGAAAAGGGGAAGTACAACGGAATCTGGGGGGTCCTTGTTCATCGTTCAATGAAAGTATGCAGGTACAGCAGGCAGTGAAGAAAGCGAATGACATGATGGCCTTCATAACCAGAGGAGTTGAGTATAGGAGCAAATAAGTCCTTCTGCAGTTGTACAGGGCCCTAGTGAGACCACACCTGGAGTATTGTGTGCAGTTTTGATCCCCTAATTTGAGGAAGGACATTCTTGCTATTGAAACATAGAAACATAGAAACATAGAAATTAGGTGCAGGAGTAGGCCATTCGGCCCTTCGAGCCTGCACCGCCATTCAATATGATCATGGCTGATCATCCAACTCAGTATCCCGTACCTGCCTTCTCTCCATACCCTCTGATCCCCTTAGCCACAAGGGCCACATCTAACTCCCTCTTAAATATAGCCAATGAACTGGCCTCGACTACCCTCTGTGGCAGGGAGTTCCAGAGATTCACCACTCTCTGTGTGAAAAAAGTTCTTCTCATCTCGGTTTTAAAGGATTTCCCCCTTATCCTTAAGCTGTGACCCCTTGTCCTGGACTTCCCCAACATCGGGAGCAATCTTCCTGCATCTAGCCTGTCCAACCCCTTAAGAATTTTGTAAGTTTCTATAAGATCCCCTCTCAATCTCCTAAATTCTAGAGAGTATAAACCAAGTCTATCCAGTCTTTCTTCATAAGACAGTCCTGACATCCCAGGAATCAGTCTGGTGAACCTTCTCTGCACTCCCTCTATGGCAATAATGTCCTTCCTCAGATTTGGAGACCAAAACTGTACGCAATACTCCAGGTGTGGTCTCACCAAGACCCTGTACAACTGCAGTAGAACCTCCCTGCTCCAATACTCAAATCCTTTTGCTATGAAAGCTAACATACCATTCGCTTTCTTCACTGCCTGCTGCACCTGCATGCCCACTTTCAATGACTGGTGTACCATGACACCCAGGTCTCGCTGCATCTCCCCTTTTCCTAGTCGGCCACCATTTAGATAATAGTCTGCTTTCCTGTTTTTGCCACCAAAATGGATAACCTCACATTTATCCACATTATACTGCATCTGCCAAACATTTGCCTACTCACCCAGCCTATCCAACTCACCTTGCATCCTCCTCACAGCTAACACTGCCCCCCAGCTTAGTGTCATCCGCAAACTTGGAGATATTGCCTTCAATTCCCTCATCCAGATCATTAATATATATTGTAAATAGCTGGGGTCCCAGCACTGAGCCTTGCGGTACCCCACTAGTCACTACCTGCCATTGTGAAAAGGACCCGTTTACGCCTACTCTTTGTTCAAAAGGGAACTGCAGATGCTGGAATATCGAAGGTACACAAAATTGCTGGGGAAACTCAGCGGGTGCAGCAGCATCTATGGAGCGAAGGAAATAGGCGACGTTTCGGGCCGAAACCCTTCTTCAGACTGATGGGGGGTGGGGAAAGAAAGAAGGAAAAGGGGAGGAGGAGGAGGAGCCCGAGGGTGGGCGGATGGGAGGGTGGGAGGAGACAGCTAGAGGGTTAAGGAAGGGGAGGAGACAGCACGGGCTAGCCAAATTGGGAGAATTCAATGTTAATGCCATAAGGACGCAAGGTCCCCAGACGGAATATGAGGTGCTGTTCCTCCAATTTTCGCTGTTGCTCACTCTGGCAATGGAGGAGACCCAGGACAGAGAGGTCGGATTGGGAATGGGAGGGGGAGTTGAAGTGCTGAGCCACCGGGAGGTCAGGTAGGTTATTGCGGACTGAGCGGAGGTGTTCGGCGAAACGATCGCCCAACCTACGCTTGGTCTCACCGATGTAAATCAGCTGACATCTAGAGCAGCGGATGCAGTAGATGAGGTTGGAGGAGATACAGGTGAACCTTTGTCGCACCTGGAACGACTGCTTGGGACCTTGAATGGAGTCGAGGGGGCAGGTGAAGGGACAGGTGTTGCATTTCTTGCGGTTGCAACGGAAAGTGCCCGGGGAGGGGGTGGTGCGGGAGGGAAGGGAAGAATTGACGTGGGAGTTGCGGAGGGAGCGGTCTTTGCGGAAGGCAGACATGGGGGGAGATGGGAAGATGTGGCGAGTGGTGGGGTCACGTTGGAGGTGGCGGAAATGGCGGAGGATTATGTGTTGTATTTGCCGGCTGGTGGGGTGAAAGGTGAGGACCAGAGGGACTCTGCCCTTGTTGCGTGTGCGGGGATGGGGAGAGAGAGCAGTGTTACGGGGTATGGATGAGACCCTGGTGTGAGCCTCATCTATGGTGGCGGAGGGGAATCCCCGTTCCCTGAAGAACGAGGACATTTCCGATGCCCTGGTATGAAATGTCTCATCCTGGGAACAGATGCGGCGTAGGCAGAGGAATTGGGAGTAGGGGATGGAGTCTTTACAGGGGGCAGGGTGGGAAGACGTGTAGTCCAGATAGCCATGTGAGTCTTCCCATCTCCCCCCATGTCTGCCTTCCGCAAAGACCGCTCCCTCCGCAACTCCCTCGTCAATTCTTCCCTTCCCTCCCGCACCACCCCCTCCCCGGGCACTTTCCGTTGCAACCGCAAGAAATGCAACACCTGTCCCTTCACCTCCCCCCTCGACTCCATTCAAGGTCCCAAGCAGTCGTTCCAGGTGCGACAAAGGTTCACCTGTATCTCCTCCAACCTCATCTACTGCATCCGCTGCTCTAGATGTCAGCTGATTTACATCGGTGAGACCAAGCGTAGGGTGGGCGATCGTTTCGCCGAACACCTCCGCTCAGTCCGCAATAACCTACCTGACCTCCCGGTGGCTCAGCACTTCAACTCCCCCTCCCATTCCCAATCCGACCTCTCTGTCCTGGGTCTCCTCCATTGCCAGAGTGAGCAACAGCGGAAATTGGAGGAACATCACCTCATATTCCGTCTGGGGACCTTGCGTCCTTATGGCATTAACATTGAATTCTCCCAATTTGGCTAGCCCATGCTGTCTCCTCCCCTTCCTTAACCCTCGAGCTGTCTCCTCCCACCCTCCCATCCGCCCGCCCTCAGGCTCCTCCTCCTCCTCCCCTTTTCCTTCTTTCTTTCCCCACCCCCCATCAGTCTGAAGAAGGGTTTTGGCCCGAAACGTCGCCTATTTCCTTCGCTCCATAGATGCTGCTGCACCCGCTGAGTTTCCCCAGCAATTTTGTGTACCTACGCCTACTCTTTGCTTCCTGTTTGCCAGCCAGTTCTCTATCCACATCAATACTGAACCCCCAATGCCGTGTGCTTTAAGTTTGTAAACTAATCTCTTATGTGGGACCTTGTCGAAAGCCTTCTGGAAGTCCAGATACACCACATCCACTGGTTCTCCCCTATCCACGCTACTAGTTACATCCTCGAAGAATTCTATAAGATTCGTCAGACATGATTTACCTTTTGTAAATCCATGCTGACTTTGTCCAATGATTTCACCACTTTCCAAATGTGCTGCTATCCCATCTTTAATAACTGACTCTAGCAGTTGAGGGAGTGCAGTGTGGGTTTACAAGGTTAATTCCCAGGATGGCGGGACTGTCATATGCTGATAGAATGGAGTGGCTGGGCTTGTATACTCTGGAGTTTAGAAGATGAGAGGGGATCTAATTGAAACATATAAGATTAAGGTTTTAGACACGCTAGAGGCAGAAAACATGTTCCCGATGTTGGGGGAGTCCAGAACCAGGGGCCACAGTTTAAGAATAAGGGGCAAGCCATTTAGAACGGAGATGAGGAAACACTTTTTCACACAGAGAGTGGTGAGTCTATGGAATTCTCTGGCTCAGAGGGCAGTGGAGGCCGGTTCTCTGTATACTTTCAAGAGAGAGCTAGATAGGGGTCTTAAAAATATGGGGAGAAGGTAGGAACGGGGTACTGATTGTGGATGATCAGCCATGATCACATTGAACGGCTGTGCTGGATCGAAGGGCCAAATGGCCTACTCTTGCACCCATTGTCTATTGTCAAATCCACAGCAAAGATAGATAAACCAATATCAGCATCCTCTCACAGCATCCTCCCCAGCACCAAGGCGTAATTTAAACTCTAAGTTCTGTCATTGCAAAAGATTATTAGATGGATAGAGGAAAAACAAGAACAAGAACATTCTCAAAAGCTCCTCCAAAAAATGGCACCATCTCCACTGACTCGGGGACACCGACAGAGTGAAGGGGCATCAGGATGACACCAAGAACATTGCATCCATGCATTGGAAAAGCATGGAAGCCAACTACAGAAGCAGTGCACCCACTCCGGGCTACGCACCCACCCAAGCAGTCAGATTCCTCCTACTCCATCTGTAGACGAGTTTGCAAACCCCACACAAGCCTCACCAATTAATTCAGATCGGGAGTGGAAGCAAGACATCCAAAATCCCAAAGAACAATCAAAGATATTGATGACATTATACATGACTGAGATTTAATTCAGTTTAGTTTAGTTTATTATTGTCACATGTACCAAAATTGAATGAAAAGCTTTTTGTTGCTTGCTATCCAGTTAAAGACAAGACTATACATGACTACAATCAAGCGGTCCAGATAAAGGGAACAACAGTTAATGCAGGATGACGTCCGATTAAAGATAGTTCAAAGGTCTCCAATGAGGTTGATGGGATGTCAGGACCACACTCTGGCGGGTGCAGCTAAGTGTCAAGTTAGCAAAAGTTACAAACGAAAAACTGGAGGTCAAATATTTGAAGTCTGCATTTATCGAGGTTTGCAAGCTACCAATTGAATTAACTGAAGTCAAAATAAATATCAGGAAAATACCACCGAATATTGAGGCACAGGAGAATGCAATTTTAGCGCTCAGCTGCTGTTTTCATACCAATAATATTTATAGAACGATGAGAATAATTAATAAAATTTAACCAAAACACAGTAAAAACAAAATACAAAATTACTAGAATCCCCCAAGTTTCACTGCAGCTAAACACTGAGGTTAGGAAGAATATTGTACATCATCAGCTGATACAAGATTGCCCTTATTGCTAGTCTAAGGTGGGCATGAATGTCCACACAAAACTCTTGGAACTGCTAAGAGTAAATATATTATTCCTTGGTCTTAGTGTTTTACATCTCTTCAATGCATTTAACTGTAGCATTCAAATAAACAGCTTCCAAACAGAATTTGATGTTTGCATTCAGACAGTTGTGAAATACATAAAAGTATATAAAAACAATATCAACTCTAAAAGAATATACGTAGTGACCCAATCACCACCGTGGCAAGCTAATGATAACATCGCAAATCAAATTTATGCTACCTATCTGCTGCAGTATGTCCACTTTATAAACTATCAGCACATACTGCCATATGCTTGTATTATTATTCCATCACAGTACATCCAGCTGTTACCATGAAACATCATTAGCGCTCTGATGACAATATTGTATTTCCACGCTTTAATTAATTGCAAGTAAACACATTTACATGATTGTGAAACCAACCTGACAAACTGGATGCCACATTGCAGCCTCTCACATCTGGAACATGTGTGGTAAGAGTAAAATTTGTTGGCTGTCCATTGGGGAAACTGCGAGGGGAATCCCAAGTTCAGACACTGGTTGCTGTTAATTGGCAAACTGACTTAAAAGACCAGAGGACAGTCTTTATGGAAAATTGGTAGTGCAAGCTGGTGCAAAATTTCTTTTTTATGTCGGACCTTCAGCATGTTGGGGCACGTAGAATCCAGGGAAATTTTATGAAGTGTCCCTACCCGAAACGTTGCCGATCCATGTTCTCTAGAGATACTGCCTGACCCACTGAGTTATTCCAACATCCAGGAATGTTTACTTTGCATATGAATACCTCATATCTAATTTTCTAGGTGATAACTGTTGAGATTCTTAAAACAGGGAGGGCTCCATTCCCCAACATTACCTTGTTTAGTGCAGAAGATATGCTACGAGCAATAGTGCTACAGACATGAATAAATATTGTTTTACATTGAGTATTATCCATTCCCTGTACCACACTCTCCACTAATTATTAAATACAAGAGGCATGGGAATACAGCACTTGGCCAGCCGGCAGCAAGCAGTTCTGCCATTTGTCCTCTAATCATCACCTTGGTGCATTAAATACTCTGACACAATAACTATAAAACAACTCACCTCATACGAATCCCTTATGAGATCTGTTATTTCCATTTGCTGAACATGCTCTTTATCTTCATTTGATAAATGTTGCTGAGCAATGTGAGACAAAGGACTCTCTGCATTTGTGATATGATCAAGAAACCTGCAAGAATAATTCAATATACTGATTAATTTTTTGAAGTTAATTTGTAATAGTGTGTTGTAATTTTAAGAACATGTGCACCAAACCTGCTGAGGATTATCAAGGCTTGTCCATCATCTTCACAACGACACAACTGCTGAGTGTTGGCATCTAGAATAGCCAAGCCCACCTGGAAGATCACCTTAATTCCATCATAGAAAAAGCAGTCAACAACATTGAGTGAACTGTCCAGGGGTATGATACTGAGAAACAGTGTGAGGAACCAGGAGAGGGAAATGGAGGCCAAACCAGACAAGGCTGTCACATGTTCAGCTAGTTCCGGTAAATGCTCTTTGATGAGTTCTTCAAATACTGCTTGATCAACCTGTGCACCTGGAAAAGACAGCACGATTCTACGTCAGCAACAAAGCAGTAAAACGCGGCTGAAAAATAAACTATTTACATTTGGAAATTGAGTAACAAAAGGACCAATGGACTCTTGAAATTATGTTTTACAACATATTAATTTCAAAGGCACCATGAATCACCACCATGAGTCATTAATTTCAATCAGCAGACCATATGCCGCATCATAACATAATGATAACAAGAATTTAGATATATATTTTTGGATGCCAGGCACCAGAGGGAGATTAGTGCTACTTCATAGATAACTAGCAAGAGGAAAGAAAGAGGCTTGAACACTTAACTCCTCACCGTGTAACAGTTCAACTGTCAGTTCATCAACAACTACATCCACCAAAGCTACTCAAAAAATACAAAAATAATTTCTCTTCCAGGAATGCCAACCTTGAGGAGAGTTTGCAGCTCTGACAGGATTTTGCTTTGTTCTTTTAAATTTTGATTTCTGATGCAAGACCCTTTCGTGTCCTTATGCTAAATAGTGGCTCGCCACTGCTGTACACGTCATCACGCTATTGGAGTCTGCAGCAGTACATGGGTTATCCAGCAATGGGCTGGATAAGTTCCATGGATGCTCCATGTAAATTCTACAAAGTGCTATTAGCGTTCACAATGGTTCAAGATTATAATAACCATCTGATATTCAAATGTTGTACGTGATTTGCAATGGAAGGTTGCTTACAAATAGCAGATATGAATAAATCATGACCTTGTCTCCATTAATAAAATTAAATTTCCTGTATTAAACAATCCTTAAGAATCTCCTACTCATTGAACAAAGTTGAAAGCTCGATACGAGTGAAAAATTCTGTATTTAAATAACACAATATCAATTGGTCTGAAGAAGGGCCTCGACCCGAAACGTCACCTATTCCTTCTCTCCAGAGATGCTGCCTGTCCCGTTGAGTTACTCCAGCATTTTGTGTCTACCTTCGATTTAAACCAGCATCTGCAGTTCTTTCCTATACAATATCAATTGTTACATTAAGATAAAAAGTATCATGATAGAGGAATGAATTTTGGTAGGCTCAGATACATCACTGAAAATTGATGAGCATCTTTAACGGTGAAGAGGGTTACAAGGTCTGAGATAACTAGAGTCTGCAGTCACAATTTAATTATCGTTTTAAGATTGGATTTTGCCCTCAGATTTAAATAATAGTTTAGCTAGAGTACAAAAGCAAATTAATTTGGAATTCAGAAAAGATAGTTGGCAGAACAGAGATTTCTCTGTAAGCAGTCAGATAAGGTAGAGGGTCTCACTAAGAAGGTGGTGCAATTATCTAGTATACATGCAAAAATGGCAATTTATAATATGAAATATTGCTCAGAAGCATGCACAAGGGTAAAAATTGTTTAGTCATGGATTGATCTTATTTCAATGGATTTGACCACCTTGCCACATTTGGAAATAAATGTGTTTTTATTTACAAATAAGGTGTTATTTCATTTTGTCAAATGCAGTACAATCTTTAACAAGACATGACTTGCAATAGCCCAATTTAAATACAATAAAAGAGTGACAAAACAAGCAGCTAAAATAAGAAACTTTCTTTCAGCAGGGTCATTGTAGGTTGTTGTAGGATTCCTGTGTACAACTGAGGGCCAGATCTGAACTGCTCTTCAAGCCGTTAGTCTGTGACACAACTTGATGAAACAGGCAGTCAGATCATAAGATCATGTGATAGGAGCAGAATTAGGCCATTCAGCCCATCGCGTCTACTCCACCATTCAATCATGGCTGATCTATCTCTCCCTCCTAGCCCCATTCTCCTGCCTTCTCCCCATAACCTCGGACACCCGTGCTAATCAATAATCTATCTATCTCTGCCTCAAATATATCCACTGACTTGGCCTCCACAGCCTTCTGTGGCAAAGAATTCCACAGTAAAGAAATTCCTCCTCATCTTCTTCCTAAAAGAATGTCCTTTAATTCTGAGGCTGTGACCTCTAGTCCTAGACTCTCCCAATAGTGGAAACATCCTCTCCACATCCATACTACCCCAAGCCTTTCACTATTATATACGTTTCAATGAGGTCCCCCCTCATTCTGCTAAACTCAGATAAGTGAGCACCTGATCTCCAGGACATCTTGGACTTTCACTCTACCTGCACATGTATGTTTGACAGCAGGAGGTTTCAAAAGGGAATTACCAGCTATCAGCCATTTGTACCATAGGCAGTCTTGGACTTTCAAGCAAGCGCAGGCCAAGTGAAAGTCCAAGACATCCTGGAGATCAGGTGCTCACTCATCAACTCACTTAAGACCACAAGAAATTGTTGTTATTGCAGAGTAGTCCAGTCCATCACACAGACCAGACTCCCCATCATTGATTCCATCTACACTTCATGCTGCGTCAGAAAGGTAGCCAACATAATCAAAAACTTGTCCCATCGTGGTCATTCCTCCTTTTCCCTGCTTCCATCTAGCAGAAGGTACAGAAGCTTGATGGCTCTCACCACCATACTCAGGAATAGCTTCTTTCCCCTCTGTTATTAAGCTTCCTAATGGTCCTTCCACAAGCTAAGGTACTGAGCAATTCACCTCTAACTCATTGTGGACATTGGACCTTGTCTATGGAACTGATGTGCTACAATGCTGAGAACTATATTCTGCACACTGTATCTTCCTTTTTGCTCCATTTATTGTATTGGGGCTTGATTAGATGGTATTTGCGTAGGGTGTATCTGATCTGTTGGGATAGCACGCAAAACAAAGCTTTTCACTATACCTCGGCATATGTGACAATATCAAATCTAATCCTAAACTGCCCATTCTGTCAAGTTACGCAGCAGACCAGTGACCTGCTGAAGAGAATCCTGATGCAGTTCACATCTGGCCCTCAGCGGTATACAGGAAGAACAAAGGTAGGAATCAGAACCCAGATTCTGCAGAAAAAAGGATCTATACTTAATTTAGTTTATTGCTTTTAATTATTTGTTCATGTTTTACAATATTTAATTTTAATTTTCAAAATGAATTAAATAGTTTTACCATTTCTCTACCATTGGAGACATTTTGAAGGCATTTTACAGCCAACACACACTGGGGGCAGGGCTTTACACATGCAGTCTGAGCCACACAACATTGAGGCCACTCCACATTGTCAGGTGTGGAGACTCAAGCTTCTTCAGTCTGCCACAGCAATAAAAACCATGAGCAGGCTGGCCAGATTCACCATGATTTGGCAAATCAAGCTTATCAAATCATTGTGATTCCCAACTTAAGCAAAACATAAAGTGCTGAAGGAACTCAGCAGGTCAGGCGGCATCTAGGGATGGAATGGACTGGTGGAAACATCACCTGTCCACTCCTTCCCTAGATACTGCCTGACCCGCTGAGTTTTTCCAACATTGTGTTTTGCTCAAGACTCCATTTTCTGCAATTTCTTCTGTCCACATGATTCCCAGCGTTCTGGAGTCACATGATATTTGAACCTAATTTAGAGTTCTACTGATTCAATCCACAACGCTCCAAAAGTAAATCCAAACATCCATATTCAAATTTTTGTCCTGGGACCAATACGAATGTCACTGTAAACTATTTAAAATAAAAGACTGTCCCCACAAATCTCTCCTCATCACAAGTAAATAGGAATTTTAACCATTTAGTACCTTTGGGCAAACACAATTGTGGCCTGCATTTGTCCACAAGTCCAAAAGACAATAATAGACATTTGAATAATGTTCTCATATTTGAAGTTGATCTTTGAGAAACAAAGATTTACCAATAACTCTACGGTTGAAGTAATCTGGGAGCATTCTCTCACAGACAGCTACCAGTAGCCAAAAAGCTTCTTCTTCCTTGGCATATAGTAATAGGACAGAGGTCAGAATATTCATAGACTGTGGGTAAAGGTAAAAGAAAATGGAGTTTAGAGGCATAGATGTGATCTGATAGACAAGTATAAAGTGACAAATTGGGAGGCATTTTTTCTAAAGATATTAAACATTCAGCAAAATTAAGTAGCTGTGCTAAACCAAGTTTAGCACTTCAGCGCTAAACACAGCTTTTCTCCAGATATTACATCTTAAACAGCTATGCTTAGCAAAAATCCTATGCTCGCTTTACACACACATTACAATATGCCGAGTAATTTGATGTCTTATTAATCATAATTTTATCTAAAACGAAACAAGACCCATCTTGAAGACACAAGTGTTAAAGAAGTTTGAAGTAATTTGCTGAAGTTGTAATTATTATTTTTTTTTTTAAAGATTGAGTTTCTGTATTGAAAAAGTTTCAAATTATTTTGCATTTGGATGGTTAATTTCTATCATATTTCAAACAACTTCCCAAGATAATAGTTGGGATATAGTATTCTGACTATTTTCATGTATTATCTATGAACTGCATCTACCTGGCAATAACCTATTTTGGGGTTTCTGTATGCGTATGCTGTCAGTACTCTTCTTAATGCTGCTATACCAGTGTCACTCTGAAATGCTGGGTGTTCAGGCAGAGAACGATGCAGATCACGTTCAATTTCCTCAGTTGCCATGCAACATTTGCCCATAGATTCATCCACCAGATTGGCATAGTAATCAGGATGTGTAGCTAAATCAGTCGCAGCATCTGTGGACAAAAGTTCAACATTATATTTACACATAGAAAATTTTAGACTTTACTAGTTACATTGCACATGAACAAATCTAAAGAAATAATGTTTATCTACATAATCTAGGTGAAAGCCTGGCACAAATTGCATGGATTTTATATAATGAGCTTGCATGCTTTAAAATGGAAGTCAAGCAAAATAGATGGACATGCTGACAATATTGGATAATTTCGAAATTAATTCAACAAACGCACCAAGTCATTTAGTTTGCTTGGAAATGAGTTAGTTACAGCAATTTCCAGGTTGAAATAAATAAATTAAATCAGAATAAAAATCTATGTAATTATAATTGGAGATTATTTTTACTTCGAATCAAAGGCATTTTTCAAGATCATACTTTCAATCTGACTTGGACAAAAGCATTATTCTCCTTGTTATAGGAAGGGAGAGTGGTTTAAATAATTGATACAAATGGGAGCGATGGCAAACACAGCAGTAATGCACTTATAATGTTCTACTTTAACAATGAAATCTCAGGTAAAAGCATCATTTTAATAGCAGCAAGCTTCAGCATAATACAGAAAGGATTGGTACAGAAAGGTTGATCAACAGGTCGTCAGATCAATGTTAGGAAATTGTCATACACATCTCCATAGTGTGAAAAGCATACGTGTTATACAGTGAAGATCCATTGGAGAGGAATGCAGACAGTTTAGTATGAAAAACAGATCAACTGAAAGATTCAATTTAACAGAGATTCAAATACAGAGTATTGTTTTGGGGAATAAAAACAAGGTAAAGACTCAAATACAAACATGCTAATGAGTGTGTATGTTAAATGAATGTAGTCCAATACTTTGCAAAAGTGAAAGGCTGTAAATAAAGCAACAAAAACACCAGTATTTTTGGTTTCCTGATTTAGGGTATGATGTACAAGAGCTAAATTGGTAATTTCATTAAAAGCATCGAATGGGGTCTGGATCTCTTATGATTGTGTGGTGTAGTAAGAAATTCTAAGAAATTCATACTTGCACAATTTAATGTGAACCTGGCACACAAGATTAAAAGCTTAGACAAAAAAAGTACCAAAGCAAGCTATTATGATTTCACAAAACTTCCAAATTAAGCAGGTGTAATCAGATTGATCGGTGAAACTGACAGAGACACAAGAGTGCATTTTGTAGAATTAAAGTATTGTCAGTAATAAAAAGGGGGATATGTTGGATGTTATAGGATGTTATAGGTTCAAAAAGGATTGAAATTTCCCTGGCCCAGGTGAGATCAATCCAAGATTGTTATGTGAAGTAAAGAAGAGACAGTTGGGGATCCAACAGATTTTTGCATCTTCATTAACCATAGATGAGGTGCCAGAAGACTGAAAGATAGCTATTCATGCAGCACGGAAATCATACAGGCCCATCGGCCCAACTTTCCCTACCAACCCAGGCGCCTCATCTAAGTTAGTCCCATTGGCCATCATCCCTCTAAACCTTTCATATCCACATGTCCAAATGGCTTTTAAATGTTGTTCTTGTGCTTGCCTCAACTCCTTGCTCTGGCAATTCATTCCATATACTCCCACCCTCTGTGTAGAAAAAGTTGCTTCACAGGTTCCTTTTCAATCTTTCACCTCTCACCTTAAATCTATGTCCTCCAGTTGTTGATTCACCTACCCTGGGGAAAAGGACTGTGCATTCACCCTATCTATGCACTTGTAAAGGACATTCCTCAGTCTCCTGCTCTCTGAAGAATAAAATCCAAGTCTGCCCAATCTCTCCTTATAGCTCAGGTGCTCAAATCCTTGTATGTGAATACTTGGCCAATAAACTTATTCATTCAAAAAAATGTTGAAATCTTCCCTGCACTCTTTCCAGCATAATGGCACCTTTCCAATAGCAAGATAACTAAAACTAAACACATTACTCGTGTGGCCTCACCGACTTCTTGTACAACTGCAACGTAATGTCTCATCTTCTCTACTAATTTCCCTGACTGATGAAGGCCAGTACCCTAAAAGCCTTCATCAGTCTTCATTAAGGGCAGTGGGATAAGCCAGATAGCAACGGGCTGATGCATCATAGATCAGCTGTAGGGAAATTATTGGAGAAAATGCTAAGAGCACATTTTGAAAGAACATGACTTTATACAGCAAAAATCATCTCACTAATTTGATCAAGTTTTTTTTGAGAAGGTAACCAAGATTGATGGCGGCAGAATTTAAGGCTTAATTAAAGGCAGAAGACTTCACCAGGATATTACAGGGGCATAGAGTCTTGAGTTATATGGAAAGGCTGGATGGGCTTGAACTGCTTTGGAGTGTAGAGTGTGACCTTATTGAAGTATACAAAAACATGAGGGTATGAATAAAATTAATGCTTACAGTCATTTCTCAGGTGAAAGGATTCTCAACCTCGAGGGTATAGACTTGAGGTGAGAGGAGAGAGATTTATTTTATTCAAGACTTTAATTTTCCACAAAATATTGATGAGGCACCTGATCAATTGCTCCCCGACAGTAAAGTGGATCCACAGTTTCCTTTCATACACAGCACATTACGTCTTCGAAGGAGTGAGATAAATACCTATTTAATCTGAGGCTGATGGATAGATACATTCTCCAGCCGAGCACACCTGCAGCTTTTGGAATTATCACGGGACTTTTCCTGAAGGTGAACAGTCAAGATTGTTGTTCACCTTCCGGCCAGCATTAGCCACAATGCAACTTAATGCTCAATCCCTTGCATAAACCTTCAATTTTGAGGCAGGTAAAAAAATATTACTTCCGAGTCAAGCTGGATTCTTCCAGAGCATTTAATTATTAGTCAAAACATGCCAAATGCTCACCTGAAAAGAGGAGCCAGAGTTCTCCTCGAAGACACTCAGGAATTCCCATTGCAACCAGTTTCCTGATCTTCTCAGTACGGAACATACTGACGGTGCGGCCATATTCCACAAAATGGTCATCCCACAATTGTTTTTTCACTTCTTCCATCCCCTAAAAATACAAATCTACCATTAATTAGAAATATTAGAATTGGGCAGGAATGCAAACCTGTGCAACCAAGATTAAAGCCTTTCTGTTGCCGTGTTGAGAAAGCATCTGCTCACAAATTATCTGAACATGTCAGAACATTGCAGTTGCAATCTCTTGGAATATAGGCAAATTATAATCAAATAATTCCCCTACCATCCACTGACGTCAACCACTGTTTAAACTATGGCTAAATGAAACCGTGGCAAGGCAACTTTTTCATAATTTTGCACTTAAAAGGCCTACAAGCAAAATATTAATAAATTACATGCACAAACCATGGATAAGCTGGTCTAAAATAAATACAAGATGATAATACACTCTCACTGAGGTTACACCTTCCCAGAAGCCAAGTCACATTTGAAAAATCTTAGGAAACCTCCAGAGTCAGGTAGAAAGTGAGTCAGGTAGATGCACACCAAAACCAAATAATGAACTGAATCTCTTGATGTACATACCAGAGTGGCATTTGCCCCCTCACTTTCAGTCAGATGGAAAAGTGCCATAAGGGCTTCTGAATTCAATGAATGTCTTGATTCTTTTCTAATATTTGTATTGTCTGCAAGGGAATCGATGGCTGTACTCCCTGTACAGTGCTCCTTGGGACATCCTAAAGAATCCGAGGGAATCTAAAACAGATTGGATACAATTAGCATTGTGCTTTTATAAAAGTACACCATTCATTTCACACAATCCATTTCAAATCTCACACCTACACTGGTCGTGGTTCACTTGCAGAGAAACATTAATGGCACAAATTTTGCAGCGCAAACAATGGCACGAACGTTGCAGCACAGGGAGAGGTTAGACGGACTTGGATCGTATGCGTGGAATGCTGGAGATTGCGGGGAGACCTGATAGAAGTATATACAATTACGAGAGGCACAGATAGGGTTTTATCAGTCAAAAACTTTTTCCTAGGATGGAAAAATCGAATACGAAAGGGTACAGCTTTAAGGCGAGAGGAGCAATGTTGAAAGGAATGTGCAGGACAAATTTGATAGAATTATTATTATTTACACAGAGTGGTGAGTGCCTGGAATGTGCCGCAAAGTTGGTGATTGAGGCATATACGATGGTGGCATTCAAGTCATTTTTCAATAGCATATGAATATTCAGGAAATGTAGGTTAGTTGCAGGGTAGACAAGTGATGGTCTTGGCATTATGTTCGGCAAAGACATTGTGGGCCGAAGGACGTGTTCTTGTGTTGTTTTGTTCTATGTGCTATGTTGAAAACATTTCTTTGCCATGTGTTTTTCTTGAGGATCACTTTCCAGAAAATATAGCTGGCACAGACTTAAACAATTTAAATTTTTTTTTTAAGTATTCAAATTTGGCACTGCAGTAGATTATTTTCCAATTCTTGCAAGCGGAAAATTAAAATTCTACATTAATGTGAAACCAAAAGTCACAAGACTAGCAGGTTTGATCCATTTCATTAGCATTTAGATTACAGGAATTAGATCAACCGATATTCCGAAACATATTGTTTCCAATACATAGGCTCCCTATGTTACGGGATTGGGAGGGAATGCGTTACTAGAAAAAGATTAGCATTGTGATTTTCTGTAACATGAAGCATTGTCAACTGTGCATGCAGCAGGAAATGCAAACTGAAAATGTAAATGGTGTTCATCTATGTAGTTTGACATAAATTGCATTAAAGCAAATTTTACTCTGCATTAAATTTTGAGTAGCGGTTTGTGAATCCTGCAAGGGCAAATTTCCATTATCGAACAGCCATAACAGGGTTGTAGCCTATATACAATTTAAATTGTGAAACGTACTGCAATAACTAAATAAACTAAAATCAAATTAGTGAAATTTACAGTTAATTTTTTCTTTGCTTGATCTCTGTGCCCAAGAAAAAGAAAACAAAATAAATAAATAAAAGTGCCATATCACAGGCATCTAGAAAGAATTACAAGTGCACTACACATCTGATTATCGGAAGGAGCAGTGGAGTTGAAGAGCAACAGTTCATGTCTGAGAGTTTGTCTAGTCCAATAAAATCAGCATACCGCTCTCGTGTGAGAAATATTGGGATGAGCTTGGTGCGATTATGCTCTTGGTGTACAAGCTTCAGGTTTCTGGGCTGTGCAGCAAACAACGCACCTGTCTAGTCTCTGCACAGCTGGCTGTATACTTAGCTTGTCCCAGAATGACACAGAGACTGACATCCCAATTCCAGAAGACCACTGAAGGACATGAAGCACTGGAGTAACTCAGAGGGTCAGGCAGCATTTCGGGAGAACACAGATATGTGATGTTTTGGGCCAGAACTGTTCAGCCTGATAAAAGCTCCTGACCTAAAACGTCACATATTCATGTTCTCCAGAGATGCTGCCTCAACCGCTGAGTTATTCCAGCACTTTGTGTATTCTTGTGCAAACCAGCATCTGCAGTTTCTTGTTTCTCCAGAAGACGACTGTTGACCTGTTACTGGAGAGCTGCATGATGGATTATTCAATTCATTATCAAAACAAATCTTCATCCACAGAATGGCAGGAATGTGAAACAGTTCGTAAACAGTAAAAAAAATGCAAACTGAGCAGTTGGATAGGTACAGCAGGATATGGTGCCGGGCAAGATGTAATGGGGTGGAGATTGTGTAAAGTATCATCACCAGCATTATACTAGTGAACTCCATGGATAAAACAGGAAGCAACATGCAGATTCTGGAAATATGATGTAAAAACTAAATGCTCTAAATATTCAGCAAGTCAATTTGCAACTGTGGCAAGAGGAACAGAACCAATGTTGCTGGTCAATGATCTTTCTGAATTGAATTCCTTATTTTTTGAATGTGCAGCATTGCCAGGGGATGCCAAGTTGGAATTAATTGCCCAAGTTTTAATTAAAAGCTGTCAGCTATGCTGATCTAACCTGCTGAATTGCTTGGAAGTTAAGAACTAGATTATTTAGCGACACAGACATCTCCAACAGCCTACAGGCTACAAGGGAAAGGTGCTACTAGAAAGGTGATTTGTTTCATGCCTTAAACTAAAACCTGACCATAAAACTATTTTTGCTTCCAAACTTGCTTCTGAAAAAAGGACAGCAATTGTTCCTGCACTCGTGGTGTGTATGTGGAACACTTCCGTGATTCCCGAGTGCTTCTAGGAAATGAACTGGAAATGAGGGGTTTGGAACAACTGCTGCAAATTGTTCGTCACTGATCATTCAGGAATAGAGTACAAATGTAAATGGAAAAACTAATTCTGTGAATGACAGAACAAATGACATAACATTTTTACATGCCGTTTCTGCTGAATCAAGGATCCTACACTATTTGCAATCTCATTTCAAAAGGCAAGTGGAAATTCATGTTTCCTTTCAAGCTCTTCTGAAATATACTACAATTCGAGGTTCCATGAACCTTGCATCATTGCATCACCCACCCACAACAGTTTAATTATTTTGACGGCGTCAAATATTATGTAGCTAGTTTGATTTCCATCTAGATACAGACACAGGAGATTTTTGGCAAAATAACATACATCTCAACACGGCAAAAATGATTTGCCAACTGCTAAGTTCATCTTTAAATGGACCATTGTTAAAGTAGTCACTCAACTAGCCTGCTGAATTACTCCAGCATTGTGTTTTTATTTGTAAAGCATCTGCAGTTATGAGTGTTTCTATCCAAATCAGTTGTTGGCTCTAATCGCATTCCTTTTAGTTCAATGGGTTAAACAGTTAATTTTGAACTATTCCAATCCATTTGATGAGGTAAAGAAAAGCTTGCAAATGATTTTACATTTCAGACAATTAATGCATCTCTGATTGATCAAGCCTCAATGCTTTTTCCACAGACATATATGATTTTGCCTTTGGCCTATTCCAAATGAAGTTACTATATCTCCAGTTGTTGCAAGCTATTCCAGAGACTCTTTTTATGCCCAGACAATAGAACTTTATTCACCCCTGGAGGGAAATTGTCATAAAACATTTGACTGTGGGCATTTACCAAACCCTGATTTGCTTAAATTAAAAATTAAAAACAAGGAACCAAATAAATGCAACGGGAAGGTTTGCAGTTATAAACTTTGAGGAAAATCTATTTTACATGCAGAAACCAGTTTTGAGATGAAGTTGATGAGAACAGAACACAAGATCATTTTTCCACTGATGGCGCATGTGTAATTTTGTAATGGATATCGGTTTCTAACGACAAATGCACCGAACATCATAAATCCACCCAGAACGTTACGTAAATGTTT
The DNA here is from genome assembly GCF_010909765.2 of Amblyraja radiata. Classification (NCBI taxonomy): domain Eukaryota; kingdom Metazoa; phylum Chordata; class Chondrichthyes; order Rajiformes; family Rajidae; genus Amblyraja; species Amblyraja radiata. Next base: position 39,422,004 of record NC_045961.1, read on the forward strand.
TATTTCAAAATATCGTAGACGATTTCACTGCACTTTGTTCAATGCATCTTGGATTATTATTATAAACTAAACACACATTTAGACCATGTGTATCATTTACAAAATAAACGTAGGAATAGTTGCAATAGTCTGCCACATGCAAGAACCTCAATCACATCAGCCCTTACACAAGCTGACATTTGGAGCAGTAAATGATAATCAAATCTAGATAATTGATTAACTGGAGTCAACCTGTCCTGACAGCAGCATCCATACAATCTAATGCTACGGTGCACCTGGACAATTTATTTCATGCACGAGCTGCTCTGTTCTAATGAATGTATTCTTTCCCTGGGAACAATTTGTTCACTGTGTTGAGGCTCCTTCACATATAGTGGACACAGCACAATATGTGAAAATGTCTTATGCAGTGGGAACATCTCAAATTCCTCTTCAGGCAGAGAGAAAGTGGTTTTCACACAAGAGTGGTGAATCTCTGGAATTCTCTGCCACAGAAGGTAGTTGAGGCCAGTTCATTGGATATATTTAAGAGGGAGTTAGATGTGGCCCTTGTGGCTAAAGGTATCAGGGGGTATGGAGAGAAGGCAGGTACAGGATACTGAGTTGGATGATCAGCCATGATCATATTGAATGGCGGTGCAGGCTCGAAGGGCCGAATGGCCTACTCCTGCACCTATTTTTTATGTTTCTATGTTTCCTCCCACTTTATTCATGTTATCCAAAACTTGGACATGGATAAAGGATTCCCTATGGAGAAAAGGAAATATATATATTTCAACTATAGTATTTCCTATGAACTGAAATTTCATGTCTCACAGAAAAGCAACACTGTCGTTGCTGCTAGAGCGGCTGCCTCACAGCGCCAGAGACCCAGGTTCGATCCTGACCTCGTGTGCTGCCTATGTAGAGTTTGCACGTTCTCCCTGTGACTGCGTGGGTTTCCTCCAGGTGCTTCAGTTTCTACCTACATCCCAAAGATGTGCAGGTTAATTGGCCTCTACAAATTGCCCCGAGTGTGTAGAGAATAGATGAGCAAGTGGGATAACATAGAACTGGTGTGAACTGGTGATTGATGGTCTGCAAGGATTCAGTGGGCTGAACGGTCTGTTTCAATGCTGTATCTCTAAACTAAAAAAAAAAACCCTGCTTTGACTACACATATATCAAATTGCAAAATGTACATGTGCCTGTAACAAATTGCTTACTTTTAGAGGATTTATAAATATTATAATATTGGTGCATTAAAATAATCTCCACTTACCAGTACAGTGCAGTCAGCAGAGATACCAGCTGTCTCACACACAGTGTTTTTCAGCCATAGCCATGCATGTCTACATAATCTATGAAAGGTTTTCCAGTTTTCTGTATGTTGACATGATTTTCACTACTGCTACCAGATTTTCACTGCTTTTTGTTGTAAGCATCAATTTTGTTGCCATAAAATACACCATTTTCTCACGACTTCAGTAAATGAGTTTCCAAGTTGTACTCAAGTAAACCAACAAATTTAATTGGTCGTTTCAAGCATTGCATTTTAAGTTTAAGTAATTCCCATTAATCATTTTACTGATTGTAAGCGCAAGCTAAAACTGCACTGCATTTAATTATTCTGTCCGGTTTTCACACATGACAAATGAGAGAGTTTTTAAGTTAAAGTACTGGTAGCAAATGGCTCTTTTTCACTGCGTGATATTTCAAGGTTATACATTGTGCAAAGCTAAATCCAACATATGGCCATAAATTCCACTGGTCAAATGTGGTCACTCTTTATTTGGAGCCTGATAAAATTGTTTCTTTCTTTACTCTCACCTATACCTTCAATCAAAGCAATTAAGAATTGTGAGAGTGCTAGAGAACTCAAGCCATTCGTATAACAAGAGCCAAAGGTTTCAACAAAACCCAATCTTGTGCACACATACACTGCCAGACATCCAGTTAGTTCCAAATGCTTTGTGCATCTCCTTAGAACTGGGAGTCAAGAGTGTTTTATTGTCATATGTCTCGAAATGGAAGAATAAAATACTTGCAGCAGCGCAACAAAAGTACTCTATAAGAACCATAATAAACAATAAAAAAAGTTCAGTACAAAGAAAAACTGACAAATAAACAAACAATAATAGTGCAAAGTCAAAAATAATGCCCCCAAGACTGTGTAGTTCTGAGCCTATTTGGAGGTTGTATGGTTTAATAACCTGATGGTTGTAGGGAAGCAGCTGTTCCTGAACCTGGATGTTACATTTTTCAGGCTCCTATACCTTCTTCCCGATGGCAGGAATGAAATGAGTGTGGCCAAGAATGTGTGGGTCTGATGATGCTGGCTGCCTTTGAGGTACTACCTCAAAAAGGCAGTAACTCACGTGATCCCTTGATGTTGGAGAGATTAGTACCTGTGATGGACTGGGCAGTGGACAGTGCTCCTTGGCCTCTTTGAGAATTGGGATTAGCTAAAATCACCTCTCTAATCTTCATTGCTACCACACTCCATAGTCATATTGCACTTATGCAATACATCACAGCCAGTCTTGTATTGGGCATTTTGTTTGTTTAAAAAGATATGTGCTATTACATTTTTACTTGGTGGATTTTGGTGGAAGAAAAGTTGTTGGATTAGCTGCTATACAAAACCATAAATGCAAAGCAATAAGTATAAAAGGTCAACTGTACCATTTCTTTAACTCCAGATGTTTCAAGACCACTGGGCTTTTCCCCTCTTAAAAGTTGAAGTCGTTTGCTTAGCTGTTCCGCTAAGTGATCTCTATTTTCAATCTCTGTAAACTGAAAGACCCTCTTACTTTTAACACCTATAATTATTGGATTGGGGAGGAGACTAGTGTCCTCTATTTTCTCCACTGTAACCACCTGTAAATGAAAAACAAACATGTGCCAGAACTGTTGATAACCACAGAAACTACAAGAATAAACCAAGATTAAACTGTTCTTATCTAGATGATCAGTGCAGATCTACAGTCAAGAAACTCAACCAATGTTTCCACCTCAAACATTTTTTGCATCCTCTTTATCAGCAAATCAGAATGGCAACAAAAATACCTCAAGTTCAGAAGAGTGTCAAGATAATTTTTATTTTAAAATGTAACAAAATACATCAATGCACAGTCCTTGAGTGGAGCACCACACCTGTATAGTTATGTAAAGATCACATTTGTTAAACAAATTTGCCTCTGATATTATAAGATTTCAGTTTCAGAGTGCACAGAACTATGGAAAAATTAACTGGGCTATAAAGGAATGCAATGATTTTGTAAACAGATCAAATTTCTGGAAGGGTCACCTCAGCTTCAGCTTAGATTATTTATTTGTTCCTTCTCTTCCTCTTTCAGCATCCTAACTTGCTAGTTAAGTGACGCGAAAAATGTTTGAGGTGGAAAGATATTGGTTGATTTTCTAGAATTTCTTTCTTAACTGTAGATTCAGCTTGCAGAACAAAAAGTTAGGATTTATCTTCCAAACAAATTTTGTGCAATGAGCAAGTATATTGATGCGTGTTCAGGAATTAAATAGCGCAGATTAAATAATACATCTTTGACAGATCTACCAAAATAATCACATGGTTATACAATTTTAAAGCAAAGGTGACCAAGACATTGAGGTCTTCAGTGGACAATGTGTACAATACCTCTTGGAGTGGAACGATTACATTGCAGCTACCTTCCTCCTTGCTGGCAAAGCAGATGTAATTTTCAGATGTATACAACTTCCCAGCAGTATGGCACTGGCTATAAGGTGTCCACAGGAAGCAGTCTACTATCTTGTCCAAATTTTCCACCCGCGGAAGTCTGAAACAAGCCCGGAAATACTCTGTATGGATCCTAGCTTCAAGATCCCTAGAGTAAAATAAACACGTTACAAATCAGTTCAAATGTACAAAACCAGGAAGTGTTGGAAACATGCAGCTTGTCAGACATTAAAATAGTTAACGTTTCAGGTTGAAGCAGCTTCACCTAAATTGGGAAAGAGAGAAAACAAGTTAGTTCTAAGTTGCAGAGAGATGGAGAGAATTTTTTTTATTTATTTTCATTTACAATTTGAATGTACAGTTTAGAATTTAGACTGTGACCTTACATTCATAGAAATCACATATCAATTTTGTGGCAAGCCAATGAAGTACAACTACTGCCACTCAATCTCATCAATGCCATCCTCACAACATTGACATTATATCAGTCGACGGGACATTATATCAGTAAGCTAACAGTGGAGTTTACCAACGATGGGCAAAATATAGAGTACTGAAGGAACGCGGCAGGCCGGCCTGGCAGCATCTGTGGAGTGAAATGGACAGACCATGTTTTGGGTCAGGACCCTTCTTCACTTAGTTTTTTGCTGAAGATTCCAGCATCAGTTGTCTCTTGTGTTTCCGTGCCATTGTATCCCTGATCTATTAATAGATGGTATATATAAACTTTTCCAGGAGAGGGCACAGTATTGCCATAAACAGCAGAAATTCTTGTTAAAAATCTTTTGCCTCCTGAGAAACACCAGAGGCACTGTCTTAACACAGACCAATCAACATAAGGGTGGGGAGGCGATCAAAATGCAAGGTGGCTTAAAAACAAAATGACTATTCTAACCCTCATGAACTTAGTCTTTATTACATTTGTGTCTATTTAACAAAGACACAAATGCAGACATCAGGCCTGACTGGGTTGGTTAAAAATCTTTCAAAGTTCAGAGTGTGCTTACACCTTTCACAATACGTGCTGCATCAATGCTAGCAGCTGCCACATTAATGTCGACACTCCTCATTTCAACAGTGCCCATGCGCTCAGAATCATTTATAATTGGAAAGAGGGAATCAGCCTCAACTTGCACACCAGATGACTGTTGTCTAGTATCTAATGATATGCTGACTCAGACCAGTCCACCATTGATTCACCCTCCAGGTGTCTCATCCTTCCTGTCTTCACTCTCAGTCAGCTCACTGCACAAACAGAGGAGTCAGCCCACGTTGAAGACATTGGTCAAGATGCATAATTCTTGCTCCTTGAGGAAATAACCAAGTTCCTGCCTACTATGTTTTTCTTCCAATAGAAGAATGACCTCCTCGAGTCCTCTATCAGCAGCTGCTGAAGTAAAATTTGCGCACAAAGCATCCCCACTGTGAATCACAAGATGCTCAATAATTTCAGTATAGGAGCAAGAGGATTTCAGTATAGGAGTAAAGAGATTCTTCTGCAGCTGTATAGGGCTCTGGTGATACCATATCTGGAGTATTGTGTCCAGTTTTGGTCTCCTAATTTGAGGAAGGACATCCTTGTGATTGAGGCAATGCCGCGTAGGTTCACAAGATTGATCCCTGGGATGGCGGGACTGTCATATGAGGAAAGATTGAAAAGGCTAGGCTTGTATTCACTGGAGTTTAGATGGATGAGGGGGGAGCTTATAGAAACATATAAAATTATAAAAGGACTGGACAAGCTAGATGCAGGAAAATGTTCCCAATGTTGGGCAAGTCCAGAACCAGGGGCCACAGTCTTAGAATAAAGGGGAAGCCATTTAAGACTGACGTGAGAAAAAACTTTTTCACCCAGAGTTGTGAATTTGTGGAATTCCCTGCCACAGAAGGCAGTGGAGGCCAAGTCACTGGATGGATTTGAGAGAGAGTTAGATAGCTCTAGGGGCTAGTGGAATCAAAGGATATGAGGAGAAGGTAGGCACGGGTTATTGATTGGGGACGATCAGCCATGATCACAATGAATGGCTCGAAGGGCCGAATGGTCTCCTCCTGCACCTATTTTTCTATGTTTCTAATAATTGTTGCATATGTTTTATTATCCTTTCCCACGACTACATACTCCGTATCTGCTGAGAGCAGCGACGGGTTTACAAATTACATCTCAGCTCCATGATGAGATCAAGCTTCTCCCCAATGCTGCAGCTGTCCTTTCACATCCACAGGCTGGTCCTGAGAGGCAGAGAGCACAGCTGCAGCTGGATCCATGCGATACAGCATGGAAACAGCCAGAACACATGGTCTTCATCTGTGTCTCCACAGCAGCTGCTAGTTGCACAACTGCATGCTGTGCGACGGGATTGCCGTTAATACTCTGCAAAGAAGTGGACACATCGACTGGGGTAGAGGTCATGGCTCGCTGGCCCCATTAACACACACAAAGCCCGACAGTGCAGAACAAAGCTACCTGCTTGAATGGCTCCCTGTCTACTTAAGCATTCAATCCCCTCCACAACTGCCAGTGTCTATAGTGTGTACCATGTGGAAAATGCATTGCAGTTACTAATTTATGTAACATAGGCAATCGCCAAAACTTACAACCTCTACCTTGGAGAAGGATAGGGCATGGGTACGCTCGTGTGGAATTCCTTGCCACAGAAGGCCGTGGAGGAAAAGTCAGTGGATATTTTTAAGGCAGAGGTAGATAGATTGTTGATTAGTACAGGTGTCAGAGGTTATGGGGAGAAGGCAGGAGAATGGGGTTAGGTGGGAGAGATAGATCATCCATGATTGAATGGCAGAGTAGACTAAATGGGACAAATGGCCCAATTCTACTCCCATCACTTATGATCTGCACAAACACATTCCCCTTCTACTACAAGGCACACGCCATCCCGATTCGGAAACATTTTGCTGTTTCTTCATTGCCACCAATCTCAAATCCTGGAACGTCCAACTCAACACAAATTTATTTTCAACAGGAGCGGTTCAAGGCCACCAGCTTCATGTGCAATTAGGGATGGACAGTAAATGCTGTTCCGCCAGTCATGCCCAGATCCCAGAAAATGAATAGATTACAGTGCAAATCCACACAAGATTCATTTAGTGCTTCCTGCACCGTCACACTGGCACAATACAAAGCAAAACATTAAATATTTATTCAATGAACATGCAAATTAATGCAAACATGAATATGATCTTAAGTTTGCAAAGTGTCTCAGCAGATGATTGTTCATCTATCCACTAAAATGATAGTCATTCAATAACTATATATAGATACAGGTTGTTCAGTTAGTTAAAATGAAGTAACATTTCTTACTTTTTTGTAATTTGTGTTGGTTCTTGTAAAGATGGATCTAATTCAAATGCCTCATTGTCCAGCAGCCTTCGAATAGTCACATCGGCCAGCAGCTCCATAAGTCTGAAAGTTTCATCGATGTTAAGGAACATGGAGAAATCACGCTCTTTACTTTGAGTGGTCACTCTGATTATTTCTGTGATGAGAGTGTTTGAAGTCCTTTCCAACTTCTTCACATCAGCCCAGGGCACAACAAGTTTCACTGAAATAACAAAGTGTAAAATTCAGGACTGCTGCTTTCAAACTACCTCTAAAAAACTGGTAAAACTAATTTAGCAACATCTACCGTACTTGAATTAAAAACACTGAAGTATTTAAGGAGATACATTTACCCAACAGCACATCATAAAGGAAGCCCTAACCATCGGCAAATGATTAAATGGGAGGGAAACATTAGCAGTGGGGATAAATGGCGAGTTATCTTATTTGTGCATTTACTTGACCACTGCATCAGTTATTATTACATTCTACTTCATGACAGGAGACACAAGAAACTGCAGATGCTGAAATCTTGACAAAAACACAAAGTGCAGGAAGAACTCAGAGGGTCAGGCAGCAGCAGTGGAGGGAAATGGACAGATGTTTGATTTGAAACTCCGCAGCAGACTGAAGGACGAGTGGGCCAGTTCAGAAAAACCCAGGTGATTATGTCAACCTAGGTGATTATTGTGGAAATATACCAATGATTGTTAAGGGCCTGTCCCACTTGGGCGACCTAATCCGCGAGTCCAGAAAAGTGTCTTCGACCTTCAAGCTCGAGGGCACTTCCCTGGAAAGCCTCGAGCTGGATCGACTGACTGGCCGCGGTGGGGGGGGGGGGGGGGGGGAGAGAAGGGGAATTCTGTGGAATTCTCCCGCTCCACCGCCTTCTGAGGCAGAGAATTCCACAGAATTTTTAACTCAATGTAATTGTAGATTTCATCCAAAGGGTTATAAAGGGGTTATATCATCCAAACAAGAAGGTAAATTATCTGTCAACATTCCAATCACCTCAGAAGAAAATACAATGCTATATCTACAAGGAACTAGCATGGCAAAGCTCCTGGCCAGTTCAGAAACAAAAAGTGAAACAGGTGATTTAAAACAAAATCATCCCGTCCCTCCTCTCAGACCCAACGGGCTATTCAAACAAAATAGTCATAGAACCAAGGGGTGGAGGTGGGGCTACAGTTATTCAACGGGAATGATCCCAATACATAACTGCGCTGTTTGTGAAGATTTTCTGACATTGTATATGGAATAAGACAAGTGCTTTACCTCCCAGCAACAAACCACAGACTTATTATGATGATGATACATGGATTCTTAATTATTCAACATTAATTTAAAGCATATTAAAAGGAGAATTGACCAATTTCTTTGCATACTATCGGAAGAAAATATCCATTGGGCATGGGCTTCAGGCAAAATCCTTGCTACTATTTGTATTTAAACCTCACATCCTAGGATGCCCTGGTGCCGACAATACTTTTCAGTAACTGCTCCTGCATCTAATTAATCATATATAAAGAGGGGAAATATTATTTGTTTTGCACGCATAGGACCTGGAATTTAAACTTCTGTGCATATTAACAACATACTTAACCATATTCCCACAGTTACCTTGGCTCCTGATCAGTATTCCCCAGACTCTTATAACATAAACTCCCCTGTGTCATTACGTCAGCCTTTCCCCAATTCATCATTGCAAGCCTTTTCCTGCCAAATGAACAATAGGATGCTAAAAAAGTTTTGTACACGCTATGTAAATATGCCATTAAAGTAGGTGGACAGTTGGACGGAATAGTTATTATTTCATCTCGCACTTTCCTCCCCCACAAATGCAGTAAAAAAAACAAATTATTTCCCAGTTAATCCCAGTTTCCTTCTGTCATCACACCCATCTTTTGATGTCTGTATCATTTCCCTTTCTATATTATAGGGCCTGGTGCATTATGTGTATTCTCAATCTCCAGCATAATTTTGTCGAGTGCTCATGAAACCTTTATCAGCTTGACTTAAAAAGATTTTCCCCACGCAAGCTGTAGGCTAGCACTGGGAATCGAACTCAGGAAGCTAAAGTCTAGAGCTAGGGTTCCCAACCTGGGGTAAATTTACCCCCAGGAGGTAAATTTCACCTACCCAGGGGGTAAATTTGTTGATTCTGGATTTGTACATATTTTTTCTCATTCACTGACTGCGTTTGGTTCATCATTAATTGTTCATAAATAAGTGAAATAACATTGTTATGTGTTATTAAAGCTGCCAGGGGTAAACAGGACTAAAAAGGTTGGGAACCCCTGGTCTAGAGTCCCCTTCTCATGTTCCAGCAAAGCCATTGCAAGGGTTTTGTGCTGGAGCACCACAGAATAATGACTCTGCTGCCACTGGTCACCAAGGGGCTGGGTCCTGTGTCACAGTCTCTCATTTCATGGATGTTTATTGTTTAAAGAGGAAACACGAGCAGCATTGGTGCATTGTAAACAGGCTCTACCGGTTTGATTGTACATGTACACTGATGGACCGATTGTATTGTATTCAAAAAATATACATTGGAAGCAAAGAAAATGCCATAGCTCCCAACACCACTCACCCCAGACAACTTAATCCACTCAATCTGTCGACGAGACCAAATTGCACCTCTCTCAAACCCTGAACCCTTCTCCCCAACATTCCCAGCAGCTAACCTTCACAGTGAACCCTTCCTCATAGAACTGCCCTGAATGTTCCCTCCTTCCCAGCTTCCAGCTTCTTCCTCCACAGCTTCTCAGAAATGGGTTCAAGTTCCAACCCAATTTCCTCTGTTCGTGCTACTGTATGAATTAATTGACATCCAGCAGTATTATTACTGAAGATCATTTTTGTAATGGAATATGAACTATTTTCAATTGCTGTGACTTCACATCCAAACCAGGGCATCGGAGATGTCCTCATTCCTCAGGGAACGGGGGGTTCCCCTCTACTACTATAGATGAGGCTCTCACCAGGGTCTCTTCTATATCCCGTAACTTTGCTCTCACTCCCCATCACCCCCACGTGTAACAAGGGCAGAGTCCCCCTTGTCCTCACCTTCCACCCTACCAGCCGTCACATGCAACAAATAATCCGCAGACATTTTCGCCACCTCCAACGGGATCTCCCCACTGGCCACATCTTCCCATCTCGTCACGTCTGCTTTCCGCAGAGACCGCTCCCTCCGTAATTCCCTGGTCAATTTGTCCCTTCCCACCCAAATCACCCCCCCTCTCTTGGCACTTTCCCTTGCAACCACAGGAAATGCTACAATTGTCGCTTTACCTCCCCCCCGGCTCCATTCAAGGACCCAAGCAGTCTTTCCAGGTGCGGCAGAGGTTCACCTGCACCTCCTCCAACCTCATCTATTGTATCCGCTGCTCTAGATGTCAGCTGATCTAAATTGGTGAGATCAAGCGCAGGCTTGGCGATCGCTTTGCCCAACACCTCCGCTCGGTTCGCAATAACCAACCTGATCTCCCCGTGGCTCAGCACTTCAACTCCCCCTCCCTTTCCAAATCTGAACTTTCTGTCCTGGGCCTCCTCCATGGCCAGAGTGAGGCCCACCGTAAATTGGAGGAGCAGCACCTCACATTTCGCCAATTTCAGGTAGTCCCTGCTTTCTCTTCCCCTTCCCAGCTCTCCCTTAGCCCACAGTCTCCACCTCTTCCTTTCTTCCTACCGCTCCCACCACCCTCACATCAGTCTGAAGAAGGGTCTCGGCCTGAAACGTCGCCTATTTCCTTAGCTCCATAGACGCTGCCTCACCCACTGAGTTTCTCCAGTATTTGTCTACCTTCACTTTCTCAACAATCATTTTTATAATTAAACTGTTTTAAGCAGGGACAACATTTTTGATTAACAAGATACTTTTTGCAATTTAGGCAAATCAATCAAAACACCAATCTCAGCTTCCTTGCTCTCAATGAATAGAAAAAATGAGTTTGGTTCCTCCCTCTGCCAGTGATTTCTTCACAAGACAACTGATCAAACAGCATCCCCAATGACCATTTTTTACTTTCCTCTACAATGTTGAGAAAGCGCTTGGTGATGTATGCAAGATCACTAGGTTAATAGTTGCTTCAAATTGCAGTGGGAAGAAGTATTTGAAGTCTGAAGAAGGGTCTCAACCCAAAACATCACCCACTCACTCCTTCTCTTAAGAGATGCTGCCTGTCCCACTGAGTTACTCCAGCTTGTGTCTATCTTTTGTTTTTAATAAATATTAAATTTTAATACATAATTGATGATAAACAACATTTTAATCTCATATCCGTGTACCTGCCATCTGAAGCATTACACGCCAAAGCTCTAAAGTCGGAAAAAAAGCTTTCCTTACAGTCAACATACTTGCATTAGTCATCTATTCTTACCTTCTTTACCGAGCAGAAACGAATAGAAACAGAGATGGTTGATGCTGAGATAAATCCAACCTTGTCGAGGAACCCGCCCTTTCCAGCAACAACATGAATAATAAGTCACCAACTTTTCCAAGTCTGGGAAATTAAACCTCGTCTCAAATTTTACCAAAGCCTCCCGGAATTTCTCGGGGTCTTCCTCTTGTTCTGCCAATTTGCTCCTGGTTTCTTCTGCTATAAGCCCCTGATCAAACAGATTTATAAAATTGTAAGGAAACATCAATGCAAAAGGAAGCTACATTTTCCACTTCACTGTTATTCTGGTACAAACTCGGGACATTGAACTCGCCATATTTTAGCTGCAATGTAAAATTGACATTTTATTTATTGAAGAACAAAGTGTAGGAAATACTTGGGACAGGCGGCATCTGTGGAGAGTGCATGCAAGGGAGAGAGAGAAAAAGCCCCAGCACTTTTCTCCAGAGATATTGCCAGGCCTGTTGAGCCTTCCAGGTACTTTGTTTCTCAGATTTACAGCAGCGTTAATTTTTTTGCTTTTTCATTAGTTATTGAATATTTCAGTGTCGTACTAATTAAAGTTCTCCATGATGTACTTGTTGATCAAGTTAGTAGTTAGCCTCACATTATACATATAGACAATTAAATAAATATGATTACAGCACAAAATATTTCACACATGCTCAAAATCTATACATGAAAGACAAAGGACACAATCTTTTTTGGAAATATTGCTATTTCATAAGCAATTACTGAATGCAATAACAGCTCGTGAAATAATTTGTTCTTTTTTTTTGCTGGGTTGTAATTGGCAAATTCAAGTCAAGATTTGCCGGATGTGTGAGTTTTGCTGAGATTTCTCCTCGTTTCTACTCAATCATGGGGGTACAGAGTATAAAACTGGTTGCCCAAAATCAGTGCAAACAAAAACACAAATGAAAGAGTGTTTGGAACAAAACAATCTTCATGATCAGAATGGATGGGGAAAACTGTATAAATAAATCATTACAAAAGCTTGAGTAGATAGTTCTGGATACAATTCTGTAACCTTTTAGCACAATTAATTTAGTTTCAAGTAATTAGATTGACATCCAAGTAGAAACTCTAGGTCTATGCTTCAGCTGCAAACTTTAATCTCAATAAAACAAAACATGAACTTGGCACGGTGCCAATTTCATCCAACTTGCATCACAACATGGATCGGGTTTCCAACCCCAAAGATGGGCTTGCCTTCGTAGACACTCAGAAGTCCTGATTTCCACCACAAGCTGGTATAAATAAGCAGTGGCATTTTCTGCCCACATCGCCCCAGTGAGTGGCTCCAGGAGAGCACCAGGGCAACCGTCTGCCAGAGTGGAAGTCAAATTAAACTCCACAGTTGCCATTTGAATGAATCAAAGATGTTAGCTCCCAGAGAGAAAGGCAAGTACAGTAGCTGTGTTTTTAATACTGATTATTAATTTCAATTGATTTTTCTGCTTTAAGATTTTAAAAAGGAAAAAGGTCACAGGGGAAGCGTACAATGCTGTACAGACAGCACTTGTAGGCGGGATCAAGCCAGAGTCCTTGGCGCTGTAAGGCAGCAACTCTACAGCTGCACCACTGTGTTTCAAGATTATTTTTTTATTAACATCCAAGGTCTTAACAACCCTGGCAGTCCTCATCTTGGGGCAGACTATCACCAGCTCTGGAAGTGATCCTGAAATACAACAGGCTGCCCAAGTCAAAAAGGTTTTATTGCTCTTTAAGCTTTATTACACAGTTTTATTGTTCTCAAAGCTTTATTACATGCTCTGCCAGTTTGGCGCTGCAAGAAGCAATGTGACCCAGGGGCATGCCACCTGTAATTTTAGGCCAATAGAATATCTGCTCCATTATTCTCAATGATTCCATGCTTCATATAGTAGCATTTAACAGTAAGAGCACAATGCGAATATTAACCATTATTGTGGCTCATGTTCATTTTCACAAAATCCTGCAGTTGCTCTTACACAAGTGCAATGCAACATATAACAGTGTGCATTACCACAATATTTATTGCTGAGAACCTATTTAAAGTAAAAATAATTCAACCAAGGCTACTACACATGTCTGCACACACTGCTTGTGTGGCAGGAACAAATTGACCATTTCACTCAAGTTGGGGACACCAACTCTCCTGCACTACGTAAAATGTAAATGATGCGAAAATGCTGATTATCTGAGTTATTTTCAACTGCTGTTCCATTATAATTAAATTTTTGCTTCGACCTTTACAGTGAATAAATTATGCTTCCTTGTCCTTAAAAGTTCTGCACAATTGTTGCAGAATAATATCAGTACAGTTTAAAAAAAAATTAGTATATAGCACAATTTAAACAAGTGGTTGATCCACTCCCACCCCAGCTCCAAGTGCATATTCAAACGATTGCATTGTTCTCGATATTGCTGGATTATTCTTACCTTTACTTTACCATGAACAAAGTTGATAACATCATCTTTATTGTCAAATACTGAAAGAGTGTGCAGAAGGTTCTGTTCTAACCATTCCCAGTGTTGCTGGATTTCTTCCACAGTGGCCCCTTGTAGAGAAAGATGTGCAAAAACGTTAGGGCATGAATTACATTTTTATATTTTGTGTTCAACAATGAAAGTACCCTTCAACATTATGACCAAATGCTGACACCAAAATGTGAAAATAGAAAATTAAGCATAATTCTCCAATGAGCTTCCTTACGTCAGCAAGTAGACATGTTATGTTAATTATTTCACTGTATCTGGCAATGCTGATCTTCAACACCTGCCCAAGGGGATCTCAGGAAGTAAAATGACAAATAAAAGCCGTTGCCAGAGATTTTATGTCCTTGCTTCCCTTGGAAGCAGCTATTCAATAAGCGTGCAATTTCTCATCAACACAATTTGAATATCCATTAGAAGATTATTGCTTAATTGGAATAGATAACATTAGGTATTTGCATAGGGGGCGCTGCTCTGTGCAGCAGCCATGTCAGCAGCGCGTCAGTTTTTTCAACCTTTTTTTATTTTTTTCGTATGTTTTAAAGTCTGCATTTAATGTTCCTTCGTGTGTTTTGTGTGGGGGGTGGTGTGGGGGGGTAAGGGGGAACGCTTCGGTCACCTCCTCCATGGAGAGGCGACTTTTTCCAGGTCGCCTCCCCGTGGCCTAACATCAAGGATCGACGCGGCCTTTCCCGGAGACGCGCCCGGGGCTTCAGCGGCGGGCGCAGCGTAGACTCTCGGCGTGGAGCAGGTGAGCCCTCGTTGGGACTCGCTGGAAGGGAGCGCTCTGTTTCGCTGGCCCGGGTCAGCCGGCAGCCTGAAATCGCAGCCTGAAGCCGCGGTCTGCAGAGCTCCAGCTGGTGCGGCGTCTACAGCCCGGGATCCCTCGCGGGGGACCCGGGGGAAGAAGAAGCCATCACTGCCGGCCCGCGGCCAACTTCTACCGCGGGCCTGGCATGGACTTACCATCACCCCGGGAGGGGAGCTTCGACCGCCGGCCCTGCAGTCTACGGTGCTACTGGCTGCGGTGGGGACTTTAAATCTCGACCGCCAGCCTGCGGCCTACACCATCTTAAAGCCGCGGTCTCCGGTGAGGAAGAGCCGATCCTGGACTGACTCTGGACTCTGGTCCTGTACACGGGGGGGAAATGGAGGAGGACTGGCCAAATTTTTGTGCCTTCCACCACAGTGATGAATGCTGTGGTGGATGTTTGTGTTACAGTTTTATTGTGTGTTCTTTATTATTGTACTGCTGCTGACAACCCAAATTTCCACCGACCCTGGTTGTGTGGCAATAAATTATATCTATCTATCTATCTATTTCATAAATTTGTTCTTACAACGAAATACTACCTTACATGCTGCAGAAGAGGTTTAACGAATGCTGCTGGATTGGAGGGTCATGTGGTCATAAGAAATAGTAGAATTAGGCCATTCGGTCCATCAAGTCTACCCCGCCATGCAATCATGGCTGCTCTATCTCTCCCTCCTTCCTCTGCCTTTACCCCATAAACTCTGACACCTGTTATAATCAAGACAGAAGGGTGTTAGCTGCAAGGTTGGGCAATCGGATGTTTTCTCAGGAATGGAGGAGGTTGAAGAGAGACCCAATCGAAGTTTATAGAGTTATGGAAGGCATGGATGGTTTAGATGATCAGAATTTTTCTCCCAGAGTGGAAATGAAGATTAGAGGGCCTAGCCTTAAAGTGAGAAGAGCAAAATGTAAAAGGTGATGTATGGGGCAGGTTTTAAATGCATTTACGATAGTTGCATTGAAGGAGCTTTTAGATTGAACATGGATATGCAGGGAATGGAGAAGTATGGATCATGTGCAGGCCGGGAGATTGGTTTAATTTAATGTCATTAAGCTGGAAAGGGTGCGGAGAATATTTATGTTGCCAAGACTCGAGGGCCTGAGCTATAGGGAGAGGTTGGGCAGAAAATCATGAGGGTGAATGAATGCACAGTCTTTTGCTCAGGGTATGGGAATCTAAAGACAGAGAATGTCGTTTTAAAGTGAGAGGGCAAGATTTAATAGGAACACGAGATGCAACTTTTTCCACTCAGAGGGTGGTGGGTATATGGAACGAGCTGCCAGAGGATGGAGTTGAGGCAGGTACTATAACTGTGTTTAACAGACACAAACAGGTACATGGATAGGAAAGGTTTAGAGGAATGTGGGCCAAATGCAGGCAAATAGGACTAGCTTAGATGGGGCCTCTAGGTTGGCAAGGACGAGTTTCCAGTTTCCATGCTGTATGACTCGATGCTTATGTTTGGTTTGCACATTGTGAGTCGAAGGGCCTGTTCCTATGCTGTACAGTTCGGTGTTTATTTCAAGTGACAGTAATTTGCTTGTAGAAATCTTTAAACAATTTACATTCCAAAAACAGTCATAAACTTTAAGCAAGGTAACAGAGGATATGTTCAATGGGCGAAATGGGAACTTCTCGTGTAAAGAATAATTGTAAAAGGATATCAGTATGAAAGGAAGTTTAGGATCAGTTTCAGTCAATGTTCCCACAGTCTGAGAGATTATGGCAGGAAAGGCATCCCTTGAGAACAAACCAAAATCATATCAGATTCTGCAGAACTTCAGAGATAGCATTCAACAAATAAACTCCAGGATCTTTTCTAAAAATGAGCACTACTTTTATGTACTTTCATATGGCAACATGATCCGTTCCACACAATTTGCTAGCTAGCACTGTAAGCATCACACAGGTTTTACATACCACAGGCAATGACCCAGTTCACTTGCGATCCTGGCATCTGATGCAAAATTCGGAAAGGTGCAACACGTGCGTTGGAGTCGAGCACAGCATCTAAAGCGCCCACCAGCAGACCTTAGAACATACGGAAGTGTTTTAATATTAATATTCTCAGCATGCAGCATCCAAAACAACAAACTTTGCCTCTCCACTCTTGTAGCAAGGAAGATCAGGAGAAAACACACTGAGGCTCTTCTCATATTGGGAATATTCTCATATCGTTTTTCTGGCACTGCACACCAACAAGATAAATATATAACATATACCGTCACAAACCAAAATTCACTGAACAAACCTAGAGTTATGTTGACACTTTATAATTGTCAGAATTTCAGTATTCTGCATCATCACAATTGAATGTAAACAATAAAATACTGAATGAAATGAAAAGCAAAATGTTTTAGGCTATAATTCTTGAGGTAGCCTCAGAACACTCAGTACAGTAAAACCAAGTGTTGCCCTGTCTCAATTCTCACGTTTTCATAAATGCATTTAAACCAATAACTGTCAACCTGCTTTGTTCCTAACATTCCCTGAAGTCATCAGGGCACCATTCTCCAAACTCCCTTTAAATGCACCGGGTTTCCTAGAAAATTGATTATACTACTCGATAACCTCTAAAAAATAGTGATTAAAAAGCATGTTGGTGTATTAATTAATACATCCTCCAATCTGGGAAAGGTGCCAGTCCTGGGGGTGCTGGAGTATCAATTTTACTGTTTATAGGCAGATCCTGGATTACGCAAGTATTTAATTCATGACAACTATCCTTAGGCTGATTTCTCTGCAAGATAAAAGCATCAATGTTTTGTAGCTACCCATATCATGTTGCTCCACCTACACATGCTTGCAATTCTTACATTTCTTTGAATAATCAGCCTAAAACTCCCAACAATGAAACTAATGGGATATTTATTCTATCCAGTCATGAGTGATACGATAAAGCACATCATTGTTAGTACTAACTTAAAAAATTTGTAAGGTACACAAAAATGCTGGAGAAACTCAGCGGGTGCAGCAGCATCTATGGAGCGAAGGAAATAGGCAACGTTTCGGGCTGAAACCCTTCTTCAGACTAAAGAAGGTCTGAAGAAGGGTTTCGGCTCGAAACGTTGCCTATTTCCTTCGCTCCATAGATGCTGCTGCACCCGCTGAGTTTCTCCAGCATTTTTGTGTACCTTCGATTTTCCAGCATCTGCAGTTCCTTCTTAAAAATTTGTAAGTCAGGTCAATTGCATCCCAGGGAGCCCCTGAATAAGTTACATTTTCAGGTAGCACTTACAGACAATACTCCAGAGTCACATTCCTAAAAAAGTATTGGAAGTAAGGAGCGGAACAGGCAGCATCTCTGGAGAACATGAATAGGGATGTTTTGGGTCATGATCCTTTTTCAGATACCAACCCAAAACGTCGCCCATCTACGTTCTCCAGAGACACTGCATAATCCACTGAGTTACTCTAATTCTTTGCCTTTTTTGGAAACCAGCATCTGCATGCAGTTCCTTGCATTTACACTGTTACAAGGCAGATACACCAACCATGACCAGTGGGAGTGTATTTCCACACATAGTTTTTGTTCTTCCCAAAGGCCTGCCACTCCCGAAACTTTTAGTATTCCATTCAATTGTGCCTTGTTACTGCCAACTAGGAAGGAAATGACATCAAAAATATATTTTTTTAAAGAAAGAGCATGCGCGAGAAAGAGCCAGCAAGTATCGATATTGCAAAGCATAATATATTGGTTGAATGGGCAAATGGAGCTGAAACTAAGATCACAAGATCAGGAATTCTAAAAGATTCTAATGTACTCAAACTCAACCAAGCCATTGACAAAAAGAAATCCCAAAGGTCCTGGCATGAAGCCTTCTTTGTATTTCCTTTAATAGTTAGCTCAAGCACACGGTCTGATGAGACAATGCTTTAATTAATGCCTGCTTAACTTTGAGGGGGGGACGTAACTTAATCAAACAAACCAAAAAGGCTCAGGGACAAATAGCAGCTCTTGCCCATGGGCCTCCGCCAAATACAGCATTCAAAAAGTAGAAAAACGGGATACAATCACTGGACCGAAAATATTTGAATACTTAGAAATATCTAAAGAGACAAGGCAGATTCAGCAGATTAATTGCATCACATGTAAAGACACACGCATGCATTTTTAATATTTTGTGTTATCATGGTCACATGAAAAGCTTACATAGGAATTGGAATCGGAAGGTTTTTTGGGAGGATTTCAAGCCCTGTGTGAAAAGATGCCCCAATTCCACTATCACAGGATGCTCATGGACATGGGTGATTCAGCATCATCTGTCTCATTCAGGTTCAAATCTGAGCTGTTTCTCAGTGCTCCGATTACTGCATTCAACCAAATCCAAAGTGAAAAGTGTTTAATTGTCATATGCACCAGGACCTGAACAATGAAATTCTTACTTGTTGCAGATTTAATTGTAATGTAATTGTAATTAATCTATTCGCCAAGTATGTAAAAAGCATACAAAGAATTTGATTTGCCATACAGTCATACCAAAAAAGCAACAAGACCCACAACTACATCAAAATTAACATAAACAAGGGACCGCGAGCTTCACGATGTTAAGTCCGCAGGCTCCCGCGGTTGGAGCTCCCGAAGTCAATCCCCAGCAAAGGGACCGCCAGCTCCACGATGTTAGGCTGCAGTGCGGACGGAGAGAATGGGCTTGTATACTCTGGAGTTTAGAAGGATGAGGGGATGATCTTATTGAAACATATAAGATTATTAAGGGCTTGAACACGTTAGAGACTGGAAACATGTTCCCGATGTTGGGGGAGTCCAGAACCAGGGGCCACAGTTTAAGAATAAGGGGTAAGCCATTTAGAACGGAGACGAGGAAACACTTCTTCACACAGAGAGTTGCAGGTCCATGGAATTCTCTGCCTCAGAGGGCGATGGAGGCCGGTTCAAGGGATACTTTCAAGAGAGAGCTAGATGGGGCTCTTAAAGATAGCGGAGTCTGGGGATATGGGGAGAAGGCAGGAACGGGGTACTGATTGTGGAATGATCAGCCATGATCTCATTGAATGGCGGTGCTGGCTCGAAGGGCCGAATGGCCTACTCCTGCACCTATTGTCTATTGTCTATTGAGATACGATACAGAAAAAGTCACATCTCCGTCGAGTAAAGAGATTAAAAAAAGATTCCCCACCCCTCACATAATACAAAACTAAAGATACACTAAAACGTACATTTAACAACAGACTAAAAACAATAAGGATGAGACAGACTGTTGGCGAGGCTGCCAATGTACGGCACCACCCGGTGAACAATTTGTAGGCCCATTAACACAACACATAAATATACAATAATCAATAAACAGTAAGAGTATGTACCCAATCCAAAACTATAGATCGAGCCTTTTCCATAAAATTAATCCAGATTCTGAAGTGTATCAGAATTAAAGGTAGACACAAAATGCTGGGCTGTCCCGCTGAGTTATTCCAGCATTTTATGTCTACCTTCGATTTAAACCAGCATCTGCAGTTCGTTCTTACACACGTGTATCAGAATTAGATTCTCAAGCCGACCTGGAGCTGGGAGGTACATGTAATATTACTTCAATCTCCTAAATCAAACACTTGAATTCTTGACAGCAAATTAACCCCCATCAAAAAATCTTAAGGGTTTGTCAAATTCCCTCTGCAGGCAATAAAAGATGAACCTATAATTACAAGGAGCCATCTATAATGAACCTATAATTACAATTAGATGAACCTATAATTACAATTACGAGGAGCCATCTTGGGGAACGGCTGCTAACCAGCAGCCGACCGTTTAATTAGCTTTTTAAAAGTTTTTAGTTAGTCCTGTGTCTCGTCCATTTGGAGAAATGGACTTTTAAATGTGGGGGGTAGGGGGCAATTTTGTTTCTAGGTCCTTACCTGGTCGGTGAGGCAGCTTTTTCTCCGGGCTGCCCGTCGACCCGTCCTCGCGGCCTACCAGCGGGCTTGGAGCGCCATTTCCTGGCGGGGACCGCCCAGCACCTCGGCCTCGGTGGCAGCACAGCGCTGGAGCGCTATCGTGGAGTAGAGCGGGCGATGCCTTGCCTGGGTCGCCGCGCTGGATCGACGCGCTGGAGCTGCGGTGAGCTGAGACCGCCGAGTTCAACACCTCCGGGCTGCGGGTCTGCGGAGCGGAGCGGGCGGCGCCGATTTCAACATCGGGAGCCTGGGAGCTC
The DNA here is from genome assembly GCF_010909765.2 of Amblyraja radiata. Taxonomy (NCBI): domain Eukaryota; kingdom Metazoa; phylum Chordata; class Chondrichthyes; order Rajiformes; family Rajidae; genus Amblyraja; species Amblyraja radiata. Next base: position 39,442,898 of record NC_045961.1, read on the forward strand.
CAACCCGGCGCGTCCCTATCGGCTTCGGAAGCCGCGGTCCCCAGTCAGGAAGCGGCCGTTCCAGGTGGCCCAGCCGCTGAGAGGACTCTCCCGACGCCGGGGCAACACCACCCGGTGAGAACGGCCAGGAACATCGGGCCTCCGTAGAGGCAACTGCGGTGGCCTCAATAGGAAATGACTTTGGGTGAACTTCGGGTTGGGGACTGGACATTGTGCCTTCCCCCACAGTGGTATCCATTGTGGGGGGATGATTTTTTGTCTGTAAGTAATCCTGTTAGTCTTTGTCCAAGATGGCTGCCGTGAAGAGAGAGTGGACGCTGGCGCGCTTTAGCTGCCGCTGCCGCTGCTCTCTCTTCGCATTGTGTTTTTAATTTTTTGTTTTTGGACTGAATTCTGTTTTTAATTTGTGTTTCTGTGATGTCTTTATTATTTATTTTATTCTGATTATATGTTTTTTATTCCTGTTAATCTTTGTAAGGTGTCCTTGAGATGTCTGAAAGGCGCCCAAAAATTAAATTTATTATTATTATTATTAATATCAATACAGAGCCTGGTGCTGACATTAACTGGGAAATGCCACCACTTGGTAAAAGCTACAAACTGTAGTTGAAAATAAAACAACTGAAGATAACCTAAAATCCCCCCCCAAAATCATAGTTTGTAGCTGATGAAGAACAGATCTGACATTAGGTTTTTTTAAAATTTAATACAGATGACTAGAGCCAAGATTTTGACATAAATACCATGTGCCTTTTTGATGATTTCTGGAAGATAATGCCTTTTTCACGATCGAGTGCCTAAATCAGCCATTTTTTGCCATTTTTACGTAACTTACAAGAAAATTTACAGCACCAGGGTGAAAAACTCGGCTGCAAGTGGGTGTTGTGGTGATTGGAAAGAGATGCGTGGGAAAGGGTCCAGTCTTTGCAGACTGGAGTCAAGGGCCTGTCCCATGATGCGAGTTCACCCAAGAGCTCTCCCGAGTTTTAAAAAAAAAATCAAACTTGTGGTACCTCATCACAAGTATTTTTTTACTCTTGGAAATTTTTCACTGTTGAAAAAACTTCCCGAGTTTCCGCATTTCCCGAGTACCTGCCGTTAACATTACGAGCCGCTACGAGACATCCTCGAGCTCAGACGTACCCATACGTACATTCAACATACTTACCACGAGTTTGAATTTTTTTTAAACTCGGGAGAGATCTTGGGTGAACTCGCATCTTGGGACAGGCCCTTCATGCTTTAATTAGGTGTGAAGTGGTGATTGGGGAGGAGTAGGTGGGGAAGGATCTAGTCTTTTCAAACTGGAGTCAAGCTGTGAGTAGGTGTGAAGTGTTGATTGGGGATGCGGTGTGGGGGTACCAGGGTTAAGTTTCTGTTTATCGAACCAGCAGTAGAACTCGTTCAAGTCATTGGTCAGCTGACGATTGTCCAAGGAGCAAGGGGGTAGCTCTTGTAGCTTGTGATTTCTTGCAAGCCCTTCCACACTGAAGAAGAGTCATTTGCTGAGAACTTGCTCCTCAACTTCTCAGTGTACCTTTCCTTGGCAGCTCTGATTCCTCTTCTCAGCTTGTACTTGGCCTGCCTGTAGAGGTCTGCAAGCGTCAAAATGCCTAAAGCCAAGTCAATGCCTTGTAAGAATGAACGATTTGGTGAGAGTGTATGGGAGTGATGTATTCTCTACAGACAACTGTGTGCAGTTTTGCAAAGCATGTGAGAAAGCAGTGAATCATGAGAAGAAATATTTCATCTCCCAGCATGTACAGACAGCTAAACACAAGTCGACGGCAGAAAAACTGAGGGTAGGAAATACGCAAGCTTGTCTCCTCACAACATTTACTGCTGGCTTCAATCGCAAATCTGAGTTTGAGTGATCTGTGCAAAGCATTCATTGATGCTGGAATTCCACTGTGGAAATTGGAAAACAAATCTCTCAGAGGTTTTTTAGGGAAATACACAAAGGAACCTATACCGAGCCAGTCATCATACAGAAAAATTATGTTGACAGCAACTTCAACATTGTTGGGCAGAAAATAAGAGATGAAGTTGCATGCATCAAAATATGGATCTCAATAGACGTGACCACCAATGCTGTGGGGAGATATGTTGCCAATGTGGTCATCGGTACACTGGAGGCAGGTCAACCATCAAAGGAGTATTTCTTGACATTGGAAGTATTGGAGAGGTCAAAAAGCACAACTATTGCTCAGTTATTTACATCTTCACTTGCTGTACTTTGTACTTAAAGCTCCTGGCGATGTAGGTAAAGACATACAAGGAAAATGTGAGAGGGGGATTTTAGCTAACAAAGAACTTGAAGAAGTACAAAACATAGCTACATTTCTCAAAGGTAGTTGTCATGCACAAGATATCAACATGAATGTAGAGTTTGTAGCTTGTTTCAGGAATGCACCAGTGACCTCAGCTCGGGTAGAAATAAGTTTTTGACAACTGAAGCATATTCTGGCTGACAGACGGCATAGTTTAACACCAGATAATTTGAAAAAAATGCTAGTAGTTATGTGCAACCAGGCAATAATGTGGTATACCTTTATAATTATCATTTTTAACCATATTTTGGTGGTGGAAATACATGCCTTTTTATGCCTTTTTTGTCAATACCTTTTTTCATGCATTTTTTGTAATTTTATTTTGCCTTTTTGCCTCCCTGTTTCAGAGATTTTTCACGCCTAAACATCCTGACTCAACAGATGACTTGATTTATTGAATTGGTAAATATATATATAATGGAATTCATGTTAGCATTCTCAGTAAAGTTGCAAAATTTATATTACCCAAGAAGGACATTAATCTTTCTTTATATTCATTTTTGAACTAAAAGTTCAAGAGGATTTTTAGATTCCAGCACTTTAATCTATAATGACAGAAGATTCTTACAAACAGAGTTATCAACCCAAAATACTCACACAGACAGATCATTTCATGACAAGACTAACAGGTATCAAGGAGACCAAAGGGCACCTTTCACCAGCTTGATAATCTTCCAGCAGCAGTTGATGTTCATTTCAGTGCACGTCCCTGGGAACCGCCCATAGAGCAGAGCCCCATGTTAATGCAGCTGTTTGGAATGAACCTCAATAAAGACCATTAAATCCTCTTACAGACCTTCTCAGCAAGTACTTGTATGACGATGCCACATCAAGAGCAATCAGTTTGCACGTTCTGACAAATTACCATGACAATTTTCTTGGATAACCACCACACAGGATGCACGGCTCATTTTCCTCCACAGCCTCCTCTCCACAGGCCTCGAGAACATTGCGTGCAGACTGCTCCCTTAATTAAGTCATAGCCAAGGATGTTCAACTTCATAAAGTTTGCTGGAAAGAACAATAATATTGAACCAACCAACAGAAAGGTACATAGTTAAACTTCAACAGGGTTAGACTAGACCAGTTCTCAGCAACAGAGGCAGGTTGAACAACAACACACAATTCTCCCATCTTTTTCTGGAGATTTGCACAACTAGTCTCTGCACACAATTGATTTGCAATCTCCAATTAAAATGGAATTGTCTCAGGTGACTAGTGCAGCACAGATGTGGGATATGGAGCTCCTTGAGAAGAAACATCACTACGACAATCCCAGCATCCACTTCCAGTCCATCATCTTAGTGTGTGCCCTGACTTTACTAACCATTTTCTGAGCCATTCTGGGGACATAATGCAAAAATCTACATTAATCTATGGAATGAATTAATTTAGCTTACACCCCCTTTATAATAGAGTATACAGAAATCGATCCTACCAGCTGGATGCATTATGCACACTTCCAGCAGGCCTGGGCCAATCTGGTCCCACAACTCGCCATTAAGTCTCCACTCCCAAAAGGTTTAGTTGCTTTTAAGGAATGATGAACCTGTCAGCACATCCACAGATAATGGTTTGTTCACATTTTCCCCACATAAATTGAAGATAGGAAGTTCAGGGAGGTCGAGTTATCTATGGTCTTGAAAAATAGACTGTAGAACGCACAGGGTCTGTGCACTTTTCATAACATTTCCACACTTTCTGACCAACTTTGAAGAGTGAACCATATCTTAATGTTCTCCTTGATGGTTTCACACCAATGCATTATGGAATCACAGCGGGACTTCACAGGTTTATAACTTGCATAATGCTGTTCAGGTTCCTTGCCGTTTTCTGGAGACTGTTTCATCCTCAGGTTCCACATTTCTACCCACCATTCTAAATTTCTCAAGAAAATTGAAGACAGACACAGATGAATTTATTATGTGGTACAAGGAAATGACAGACGAGCTGAACAGGTACTTTGCATCTGTCTTCACTAAGGAAGACACAAACAATCTCCCAGATGTACTGGTGGCCAGAGGACCAAGAGTGACAGAGGAACTGAAGGGATTTCACATTAGGCAGGAAATGGTGTTGGGTAGATTGATGGGACTGAAGGCTGATAAATCCCCAGGGCCTGATGGTCTGCACCCCAGGGTACTTAAGGAGGTGGCTCTAGAAATCGTGTACGCATTGGTGTTCATTTTCCAATGTTCTATAGACTCAGGATCAGTTCCTGTGGATTGGACGGTAGCTAATGTTATCCCACTTTTTAAGAAAGGCAGGAGAGAGAAAACAGGGAATTATAGACCAGTTTGCCTGACATCAGTAGTGGGGAAGATGCTGGAGTCAATTATAAAAGATGAAATAGCGGCACATTTCGATTGCAGTAACTGGATCGGTCCGAGTCAGCATGGATTTACGAAGGGGAAATCATGCTTGACTAATTATCTGGAATTTTTTGAGGATGTAACTAGGAAAATGGATGTAGTGTATCTGGACTTTCAGAAAGCCGTTGATAGTCCCACATAGGAGATTAGTGGGCAAAATTAGGGCACATGGTATTGGGGGTAGGGTACTGACATGGACAGAAAATTGGTTGGCAGACAGGAAACAAAGAGTAGGGATTAACAGGTCCCTTTCAGAATAGCAGGCAGTGACTAGTGGGGTACCGCAAGGCTCGGTGCTGGGACTGCAGCTATTTACAATATACATTAATGATTTAGATGAAGGGATTAAAAGTGACATTAGCAAATTTGCAAATGACACAAAGCTGGGTGGCAGTGTGAACTGTGAGGAGGATGCTATGAGGATGCAGGGTGACTTGGACAGGTTGGGTGAGTGGCAGATGCATGGCAGATGCAGTTTAATGTGGATAAATGTGATCCACTTTGGTGGCAAGAACAGGAAGGCAGATTATTATCTGAACGGTGTCAAGTTAGCAAAAGGGGAAGTACAATGAGATCTGGGTGTCCTTGTACATCAGTCACTGAAAGTAAGCATGCAGGTACAGTAGGCAGTGAAGAAAGTGAATGGCATGTTGGCCTTTATAACACGAGGAGTTGAGTATAGGAGCAAAGAGGTCCTTCTGAAGTTGTACAGGGCCCTGGTGAGACCACACCTGGAGTATTGTGTGCAGTTTTAGTCTCCAAATTTGAGGAAGGACATTCTTGCTATTGAGGGAGTGCAGTGTAGATTCACGAGGTTAATTCCCGGGATAGCGGGACTGTCATATGTTGAAAGATTAGAGCGACTGGGCGTGTATACACTGGAATTTATTAGGATGAGAGTGATTCTTATTAAAATATATGATTATTAAGGGATTGGACACGCTAGAGGCAGGAAACATGTTCCCAATGTTGGGGGAGTCCAAAACCAGGGGCCACAGTTTGAGAATAAGGGGTAGGTCATTTAGAACGGAGATGAGGAAAAAAACATCACCCAGAGAGTTGCGAATGTGGAATTCTCTGCCTCAGAAGGCAGTGGAGGCTGATTATCTGGATGCTTTCAAGAGAGTTAGATAGAGCTCTTAAAGATAGCAGAGTCAAGGGATATGGGGAGATGGCAGGAACGGAGTATTGATTGTGGATGATCAGCCATTATCAAAGTGAATGGCGGTGCTGGCTCAAAGGGCCGAATGGCCTACTCCTGCACCTATTGTCTATTGTCTCTAATAGAAAAGGCTGCAGCTCCAAAAATGTACCTTCCATTTCAGTTTCAACACAGAAACAAGTGTTTGTATCAAGTCCGCATTCGTATTGCATCAGCATCAGGCACCAAATGCAACGAGGGATATCCTGTTCATTTTCTAGAACCTTTATTTTATTCCTCTCTTATATTGTTCAGTGATTATAAAAAGCTTTGGGAAGATGTTAAACTCAGAAGGAGATTAGATAAATACAATTTCTCTTTCACCTAGGGACCCCAATATCCTCCAATTAACAGTTTCGAAAAATGGCCCATTGTTTTTCTTCTGACCTCCAATTTAATACCATGCCTCCACGTTCCATTTACCCTGTTACCAAGTTCAAACAATTGAAATTAGCCACTCCTAAATCACCATAACCTTGAATGTTTTTAAATCGTCACTCCTTAAATCTTTCCTAGCAGGAATGCCCCTTAAATATCTGTAAGTCTTAAATGCCTGGTAGTTTCTAAAATTAATCAACCTTGCAATTTCAAGATTTTATAATCCTTCCTATAAATGGTTAAAAAAAATGAAATGTGACATATCTAATCTGAGACTCTTTTAGCTTATACTAGACCAAGTGCAGACCTGTTGGGTCTATTCCCCCAACGTGTGGTTGCGCGGGAGGGGGGGCGGCATGCGGCGTCACACAAGCTAACTACCCCCTTCCCCCCTGCACACACGCTAACTACCCCCCTTGATATATTAATATTATTAATTTGCTCCTTTTACCCCATAACTGCCCTATCCACTGACGCATAGCCCCCAACTCGCAGGTGCGTCTAGAGAGGGGGGGGGGGGGGGTAGAGAGTGAGGGCAGATAGAGAATGGGGAGAGACAGAGAGAAATGGGCAGAGACAGAAGTGCAAGAGACAGAGGGAGAGGGGGGGGTGGAGGGGAGGAGGCGAGGGAGGGTGGGTGAGGGGGGGGGGAGGAGGGGTGAGAGAGATAGGGGAGGAGAGAGGGAGAGAGGGGGGAAGGGAAGGGGAAGAGGAGGGAAGGAAGGGGAGAGGAAGGGGGAGATAGAGAGGGAGGGGGAGGGAAAGAGTGGGACACACACACACAGAGTTTTAAAATTATACTAGACCAAGTGCAGACCCGTTGGGTCTGTTCCCCCAACGTGCAATTGAGGGGGGGGTGGGGGGCATTGGGCGTCACACTCATTAACCACCCCCACACACACACTAACTACCCACCCCCCCCCCCCCACACACACGGTAACTACCCCCCTTGTTAATATATTAATATTATTATTTTGCTCCTTATACCCCATAATCACCCTATCTACTGACGCATAGCCCCCAACTCGCAGGCGCGTCTAGAGAGGGGGGGGTAGAGAGTGAGGGCAGAGAGAGAAGGGGGTGGGGAGAGGGAGGGGGCCAGGGGGAGGAGGGGGGAGGAGGAGGGAAAGGGGAGAGGGAGGGGGGAGAGGGAGGGGGGAGAGGGAGGGGGGAGAGGGAGGGTGGGGAAGAGGGAGGAGGGTAGAGGAAGGGGCAGGAAGGGGGGGGAGAGGGAGGGGGCAGGGGTGACAGAGATGGGGGCAGGGAGGGGGGGACAGGGAGTGGAGAAACAGGGAGGGGGGGAGAGAGGGAGAGGTGGGGAGAGAGAGAGAGAGAGAGAGGTGGGGAGAGAGAGGTAGAGGGCGGACCTGAACTCGGTGAGCAGGCCGGTCGGACGGGGCTGCGACCAACGGAGGAATTTCAGGTTTCCCAGAGGGAGTAATGCCCCGCGCGACATTAACTGCTGCTGCCATGTTCAAGCCGGTGAACGGCTGTGACCTCCGGTGACCTCCCGATCTGCAGAGCATTTTGAGAATGGGGGGGGGGGGGGTTGGAGTGTACGGGCAGGCGGGCGGGCTGGAGTCCAGCAGCGCCTATTGTAGCGGTTCTGGCAACAGCCGGCGTTCTGCTCTGTCTGCGGGGAGAGGGCGAGAGGAAGGAGAGGATGGGGGAGAGAGGTGAAGGAGCTGGGGGCGGGGGGGTTGGAGCGGGCGCTCACTCCAGCTCCAGGCTCTGCTCGAGCCCAGGCAGCAGACTCCCCACCAGGCATGGACTGGAGGGGGGGCCACGGGCAGGGATAGACATGAGGATGCCGAGCGAGGCGGCGGGCGGGCGGTCGTCGAACCGGGCTTTGCCCGCGGCGGCAGTCTCCGGAGAGGGAGAGGTAGAGGGAGAGAGGGAGAGGGAGAAACAGAGACAGAGAGGGCAGAGACAGAGAGAGGGGGGAGACAGCTGGCGGTCGTGGGGCGGCTTCTTTCGGCTGTTTTTAAATGGCGTCTTTGAGGCGAGTGACGGGCGCCAGCAGCCGGTATGGTCGCTGGCCAGCAGGAGGCGACAAAATGAGTGAATGGGGGCGGGTGTATTATTTTATCTTAAAAAGAGTACATAAAAAGAAAAAATGTTTTGAGGAGTGCAAAATCAGATGTAAAATGAATTAGCTAGTGACATGGAAAAAATGACGGAGTGCTGGCGTAGCATGGAATTAAAGGCCGAATGTGGCACCCACAAGACAGCCAGGCAGAAACACACACAGCCACACACACACATCCAGCCACAGAGTTTTAAATTTAGATAGATAGGATAGATGGCATGCTTCTATTTCGATTAACTAGTATGCACTCAAGCTCATATGAAAATAAAATGGGCATCATATGCAAGTACAACACTTCAACAAGACAGTCACCCATATTCACGAGGCATTTATTAAGTCAGGGTGCTCAGTTTCAATGAAAATTTATCACCTCAAAACACTTGCTATAAAGATTGCTGCTTCCAAAACCTGATACCTTCAAATTATTTACTTTGAAATGGAGACTGCAAACTAAGCAGAGCATTGTAACCTAATGAAGTTCACTTTGTTGCTTTGATTTAATTTCTCAGAATAGATTTAATTTCTACTATATAGAATTCGTTTTTATAGATTTAATCTCCAGCTGTTAGCCGGAGTCTATTATTTTAGAGTCAGTAAGCAAGGTGAAGAAAGTGCAGTGGTAACTCCTCCAACCAATGCGAGAACTGGATTTTAATTAGTGCTTGAGAAAGATTGTCGTGTGCAATTTAGTTGATGCATTTCCAACAATTTAATGCATTTTAAGATGTTCTTTATTTATCAAGGGTTCACTGGCCGAACAAAAAAAAAAAAAAAAAAAAAAGGCAGCCGAAAAAGGTCCACAGAAATAGATGAGGCTCTGATTCTGATCAATATTCTCCAACATGCTCAGCAAAAGATTCAGAGGTTGATTAATACCAACGAAAAATATAATCCATGGTAGACAGTGAAGGGGAAGATGAACAATTTAATGAGTAGATCAATTGATTTGTTTTCTCAATCTTCAATTTAGCCTGCCATTTTATGACTGCTTACCAGAAACTGATTGAATTTTGCAGCCCGACATAAGGTTTGGATAGTTTCTGATTTAATAAAACTGTTTAATGGCAGTGTAACAAACAGAAATAATTGTCCTTTCGTGTCTTGAGTATTAAATATACAGATTTTTTTTTAAATTGTGCCTCAGTACACTGAAATAAATCCAAATCACTAAACCAATGTGGAACTTTCATTAGAAAACAATTTGGACATTTAAAAAAAAAAGCATAAATATCACACACTCAGGTTCCAAAGTAAGTTATTAAATATGATTTTACATCTGCTGTGACCAATAAAAATGCAGTGAGCGAATTATATGGGAAGACATGAAAAAAATTCAGCGATGCAACGTAAAAGAAATCTGGCCTAGATCTCATAGCAGCACTATATAAAATTAGGCATTGATAGTCAGATCCTTTTTCCCCTTGGTGGAAAAGTCAAAGATTAGAGGGCATAGCTTTAAAATTTAAAGGAGGTATGCGGGTAAATTATTTTTGTTACACAGAGGATGGCGGGTACCTGGAACGGCTTTTAGATAAGCATATGGATATGCAGGAAGTGGAGGGATATGGATCATATGCAGGCAGACGAGATTAATTTATCTTGGCATCATGTTTGGCGCACATATTGTGGGCCAAGTCGTCTGCTCCTGTCATATCTCATGTTCTAAAAGGCACATAAATACTTTGAGGCCATTTTAAGTTTAATAACTCCTTCAAAACTTTAAAATAAGTTGTACGATTATAAAGGGCCTGTCCCACGATGCGAGTTCACCCAAGAACTCTCCCGAGTTTTTGCCCAATTACCCATTTTGTACAAGAGAGTGACAAAATAACTTGGGAGGGGGTTGATGAGCAAAAAAAAATCACTCGTGGTACCTCATCACGGGTAATTTTTTACTCTTGGAAATTTTTCACACTGTTGAAAAAACTTCACGAGTTTCCGTGTTTCCCAAGTACCTGCCGCTAGCATTACGAGCCGCTACGAGACATCCTCGAGCTCCGACGTACCCGCTATGTACATTCTACGTACTATCTACGAGTTTGTTTTATTTATAAAACTCGGGAGAACTCTTGGGTGAACTCGCATCGTGGGACAGGCCCTTAAGGAAGACTACAAATGGATTGGCAAAACTGATACTTTTAGAAAACTACTACACACAGTAAGCGATGTGGGTGGGTGAAAGGAATAACATTCTCTTTTTCAAGCCAATCTTGAATAAAAATGTGTTCAAAAGGGAACTGCAGATGCTGGAATATCGAAGGTACACAAAATTGCTGGAGGAACTCAGCGGGTGCAGCAGTATCTATGGAGCGAAGGAAATAGGCGACGTTTCGGGCCGAAACCCTTCTTCAGACTGATGGGGGGTGGGGAAAGAAAGAAGGAAAAAGGGAGGAGGAGGAGGAGCCCGAGGGCGGGCGGATGGGAGGGTGGGAGGAGACAGCTAGAGGGTGAAGGAAGGGGAGGAGACAGCACAGGCTAGCCAAATTGGGGGAATTCAATGTTGATGCCATAAGGGCGCAAGGACCCCAGACGGAATATGAGGTGCTGTTCCTCCAATTTCCGCTGTTGCTCACTCTGGCAATGGAGGAGACCCAGGACAGAGAGGTCGGATTGGGAATGGGAGGGGGAGTGCTGAGCCACATCCCCCACCAGGATGGCCTCAGAGCCCTCCGGTTCTTCCTCGACCAGAGGAGCAACCTTTACCCAGCCACTGACACTCTCCTCCGCTTAGCGGAGTTGGTCCTCACCCTCAATAACTTTACATTTGACTCCTCCCATTTCCTCCAAACACAAGGCGTAGCTATGGGCACACGCATGGGCCCCAGCTACGCCTGCCTCTTTGTCGGGTACGTTGAACAATCCTTGTTCGATGCGTACCAGGGCCCCATCCCCGACCTCTACCTCCGCTACATTGACGACTGCTTTGGTGCCACCTCCTGCACCCACACACAACTGACTGACTTCATCCACTTCACCACCAACTTCCATCCGGCACTCCAATACACCTGGACGATTTCCGACACTTCCCTACCATTCCTTGACCTCACCATCTCCATCGCAGGGGACAGACTCCTGACCGACATACATTACAAACCCACTGACTCACATGGCTATCTGGACTACACGTCTTCCCACCCTGCCCCCTGTAAAGACTCCATCCCCTACTCCCAATTCCTCCGCCTACGCCGCATCTGTTCCCAGGATGAGACATTTCATACCAGGGCATCGGAAATGTCCTCGTTCTTCAGGGAACGGGGATTCCCCTCCGCCACCATAGATGAGGCTCACACCAGGGTCTCATCCATACCCCGTAACACTGCTCTCTCTCCCCATCCCCGCACACGCAACAAGGGCAGAGTCCCTCTGGTCCTCACCTTTCACCCCACCAGCCGGCAAATACAACACATAATCCTCCGCCATTTCCGCCACCTCCAACGTGACCCCACCACTCGCCACATCTTCCCATCTCCCCCCATGTCTGCCTTCCGCAAAGACCGCTCCCTCCGCAACTCCCTCGTCAATTCTTCCCTTCCCTCCCGCACCACCCCCTCCCCGGGCACTTTCCGTTGCAACCGCAAGAAATGCAACACCTGTCCCTTCACCTCCCCCCTCGACTCCATTCAAGGTCCCAAGCAGTCGTTCCAGGTGCGACAAAGGTTCACCTGTATCTCCTCCAACCTCATCTACTGCATCCGCTGCTCTAGATGTCAGCTAATTTACATCGGTGAGACCAAGCGTAGGTTGGGCGACCGTTTCGCCGAACACCTCCGCTCAGTCCGCAATAACCTACCTGACCTCCCGGTGGCTCAGCACTTCAACTCCCCCTCCCATTCCCAATCCGACCTCTCTGTCCTGGGTCTCCTCCATTGCCAGAGTGAGCAACAGCGGAAATTGGAGGAACAGCACCTCATATTCCGTCTGGGGTCCTTGCGCCCTTATGGCATCAACATTGAATTCCCCCAATTTGGCTAGCCTGTGCTGTCTCCTCCCCTTCCTTCACCCTCTAGCTGTCTCCTCCCACCCTCCCATCCGCCCGCCCTCGGGCTCCTCCTCCTCCTCCCTTTTTCCTTTTTTCTTTCCCCACCCCCCATCAGTCTGAAGAAGGGTTTCGGCCCGAAACGTCGCCTATTTCCTTCGCTCCATAGATGCTGCTGCACCCGCTGAGTTCCTCCAGCAATTTTGTGTACCTTGAATAAAAATGTAATTGGTTTGCCACAGAATGAAATTAAAATATCATTACTGAGAACTGCCACAGCACAAGTGAAACTACAGGCACCAAATTTTTGAACATTCTAGACTTGGAAAGAATGAAAGAATCTACTTACTTACTATGGCACAGTAAACTGCCATTCAGCCCAACCAGATCATGGTGGCTATCAGCAGAAAAATCCTATTCCAAGGCTCCCTCGATCAAAGAAGAACTGACTCTATGCAAACTCCCCCATAGAACTCAAAATACATGCGAATAATGACAGTTAAAAAAATTGTCAAGTGTAATTGGTCAGTTTCTCAAAGTTTTCAATAAAACATTGAATAGTTTTTGCTCAAAATATCTGCACAAGCAACCAAGAGTTTAAACTGTGGCTTGATTAAAATGTCAGAGAAATGTCTTTGCCTTTGCTGGTGCTCTTATACCATCTTGACAGTATCTGTTGAAACTGGCTGCAAATGTGTGAACTTTTAGTGCCATTTCGCCCACTTGTTTTTCCTGATTGAGAAATTGTTTCTCCTCTTTTTTTTCTCTCTTCAAATCAGAATCGGATCGGTTCGAAGTGCACAAGCCTTTACAAAGTATGGCAAAGAAGTCAGGAACGGTACCCACCTGCATCCCAGGGAGTGCTCATAGTCCCTTTCCTCTTTTCCCCAGTTGCCCATCAACCCCCTCCCAAGTTATTTTGTCACTCTCTTGTACAAAATGGGTAATTTACCAGCACATCTTTAGGATATTCAGATTCAGATTCAACTTTAATTGTCATTGTCAGTGTAAAGTACAGAGACAACGAAATGCAGTTAGCATCTCCCTGGAAGAGTGACATAGAATATGATTTCAATAAATAAATCTATTTACATGCATACAGTCATAGTGTTTTTCCTGTGGGAGGAGTGTCCGGGAGGGGGGGGCGGGTGATTGGCAGTCACCGAGGTACATTGTTGAGTAGCGTGACAGCCGCAGGGAAGAAGCTGTTCCTGGACCTGCTGGTCCGGCAACGGAGAGACCTGTAGCGCCTCCTGGATGGTAGGAGGGTAAACAGTCCATGGTTGGGGTGAGAGCAGTCCTTGGCGATGCTGAGCGCCCTTCGCAGACAACGCTTGCTTTGGACAGACTCAATGGAGGGGAGCGAGGAACCGGTGATGCGTTGGGCAATTTTCACCACCCTCTGCAGTGCTTTCCGGTTGGAGACAGAGCAGTTGCCATACCATACTGTGATACAGTTGGTAAGGATGCTCTCGATGGTGCAGCGGTAGAAGTTCACCAGAATCTGAGGAGACAGATGGACCTTCTTCAGTCTCCTCAGGAAGAAGAGACGCTGGTGAGCCTTCTTGACCAGAGTTGAGGTATTGTGGGTCCAAGAGAGGTCATCTGAGATGTTGACCCTCAGGAACCTGAAGCTGGAAACACGTTCCACCTCCGTCCCGTTGATGTGGATGGGGGTGTGCGTGCCGCCCCTAGACTTCCTGAAGTCTACAATGAGCTCCTTGGTCTTCTTGGAGTTAAGGGCCAGGTTGTTGTCAGCGCACCTTGCTGCTAGGAGCTGGACCTCCTCCCTATAGGCCGACTCATCGTTGTTGCTGATGAGGCCAATCACCGTTGTATCATCTGCATACTTGATGATGGTGTTAGTACCATGTACAGGTGTGCAGTCGTAGGTGAAGAGGGAGTAGAGGAGGGGGCTCAGCGCACAGCCCTGTGGATCGTCGGTGTTCAGGGTGAGGGTTGAAGAGATGTGCTTGTTTAACCTAACAGACTGGGGTCTGTTGGTTAGAAAGTCCAGTATCCAGTTGCAGAGGGAGGGGTCGATGCCCAGGTTACCGAGTTTGGTGATCAGTTTAGAGGGTATAATGGTGTTGAATGCTGAGCTGTAATCGATGAACAGCATTCTTACGTAAGTGTCTCTGTTGGAGTGTCTCATATGGGTGGAAACTCAGTTGTCAGAAGACAGCATTCAAACCAGTCTAAGCCTGGGTCTCGGTAGATGCACGGCAGCAGCATTAACTGCTGCGTCACCTTGCGACCATCCTGCCAGCAGCCTGGAGATAAAATAGTATCTTGCAGAGAATGTTTAACCATTACAAAATATGGCAAAGAAGTGCTAAATGGATAGGAGAGATTAGCAGATGCGGATAGAGAACTGGCTGGCAAACAGGAAGCAAAGAGTAGGAGTAAACGGGTCCTTTTCACAATGGCAGGCAGTGACTAGTGGGGTACCGCAAGGCTCAGTGCTGGGACCCCAGCTATTTACAATATATATTAATGATCTGGATGAGGGAATTGAAGGCAATATCTCCAAGTTTGCGGATGACACTAAGCTGGGGGGGCAGTGTTAGCTGTGAGGAGGATGCTAGGAGACTGCAAGGTGACTTGGATAGGCTGGGTGAGTGGGCAAATGTTTGGCAGATGCAGTATAATGTGGATAAATGTGAGGTTATCCATTTTGGTGGCAAAAACAGGAAAGCAGACTATTATCTAAATGGTGGCCGACTAGGAAAAGGGGAGATGCAGCGAGACCTGGGTGTCATGGTACACCAGTCATTGAAAGTGGGCATGCAGGTGCAGCAGGCAGTGAAGAAAGCGAATGGTATGTTAGCTTTCATAGCAAAAGGATTTGAGTATAGGAGCAGGGAGGTTCTACTGCAGTTGTACAGGGTCTTGGTGAGACCACACCTGGAGTATTGCGTACAGTTTTGGTCTCCAAATCTGAGGAAGGACATTATTGCCATAGAGGGAGTGCAGAGAAGGTTCACGAGACTGATTCCTGGGATGTCAGGACTGTCTTATGAAGAAAGACTGGATAGACTTGGTTTATACTCTCTAGAATTTAGGAGATTGAGAGGGGATCTTATAGAAACTTACATAATTCTTAAGGGGTTGGACAGGCTAGATGCAGGAAGATTGCTCCCGATGTTGGGGAAGTCCAGGACAAGGGGTCACAGCTTAAGGATAAGGGGGAAATCCTTTAAAACCGAGATGAGAAGAACTTTTTTCACACAGAGAGTGGTGAATCTCTGGAACTCCCTGCCACAGAGGGTAGTCGAGGCCAGTTCATTGGCTATATTTAAGAGGGAGTTAGATGTGGCCCTTGTGGCTAAGGGGATCAGAGGGTATGGAGAGAAGGCAGGTACGGGATACTGAGTTGGATGATCATCCATGATCATATTGAATGGCGGTGCAGGCTCGAAGGGCCGAATGGCCTACTCCTGCACCTAATTTCTATGTTTCTATGTTTCTATCTGCACAATTTAGATTCTGTGGAATCAGAAGACAAATTAAGTTTCAAATAAGTGCAACATTTTTTTTACCATTTCATAAAACAAAAAATAAAACAAGGCTCCAAATATTTTTTTTCCTAATTTTGCTTAAAAATTGATTGTAAATTATTGTTAACTCACAATTGCTTTTGATGAAGAAAGGAAAAGGTCACTGCTGGCAATATGGTAAAATTCTACAACCCTAATCTACCAAAGTAAGTGCAATAGAGTCAGGGTCCTACGGTACAGAAACAGGTTCAACATCTATAAAAATCAATAAAAGGAGAACTTCAATATTGCAACAGGATCTGGATCAGTTGGGCCAAGGAATGGTTAATGGAGTTTAAACACTGAGAACTGCGAGCTGTTGCATTTTGGGAAGTCTACCCAGGGCAAGACCTGCACAGTGAAAGGTAGGGCTCTGGGGAGTGTTGTAGAGCAAAGGGATCTTGGGGTGCAGGTACATAGTTCCTTGAAAGTGAGGTCACAGGTAAATAAAATGGTCAAGAAGGCTTTCGCCACATTGGCCTTCATTAGTCGGAGTATCAATTATAGAAGTTGGGAGGTTATGTTATTGGTGTACAAGACATTGAGACCACATGTAGAATATTGTGTTCAGTTTTGGTCACCTGTTATAGAAAAGATGTTGTTAGGCTGGAAAGGGTTAGAGAAGATTTATGAGGATGTTGCCAGGACTCGAGTACCTGAGCTATAGGGCGAGGTTGTGCAAGCTAGCACTTTATTCCTTGGGGCGCAGGAGGATGAGGGGTGATCTTACAGAGATGTATAAGATCATAAGAGCAGCACATTGGGTAAATGCCGAGTTCTTTACCCAGCTTTGAGGAATCTAGAACCGGCGGACATAGGTTTACGGTAAGGGGGGGGGGGAATATTTAATAGGAACCCGAGGGACAACTTTTCTTTTTAAACTTTACACAAAGGGTGGTGGGTATATGGAACCAGGTGCATGAATATGATAAGTTTACAAGAATATGGGCTAAACACAGGCAGGTGGGACTAGTATAAATGGGGCAAGTTAGTTGGGCATGCGCAAGTTGGGCCAAAGGGCGTTTCTTGACCCAATGATCTAATGTCCATGGTGCATCCCCATTGATTTTAAAATATGTTGTCCTCCTAAGAAAACATAAAAAAGTAGTATTTACTTCTTTCCAATAGCATCTATAAATTTTGTTTATGGGAAAGATTTGGGTGGCAGTGGCGCAGCTGGTAGAGCACAAGAGACCTGCGCTCGATGCCGTCCTCTGTATGGAGTGTGTAGATTTCCTCCAATTGTTCAGATTTTCTCCCACACCATAAAGACATGTGGGTTGTAGATTAATTGGTATCTATACATAGCCAATATTGTGCATGAGTGGGTAAGATTGGGCGGAATGGACTTGGTGAGCCAAAGGGCCTGTTTCCATGCTGTAATTTTAAACTAAACTAAGATTCATTTCAAGGCAAAGCTCTGATTGGAATAGACAATAAACAATAGGTGCAGGAGTAGGCCATTCAGCACTTCAAGCCATGGCTGATCATCCACAATCAGTACCCCGTTCCTGCCTTCTCCCCATATCCCCTGACTCTGCTATCTTCAAGAGCCCTATCTAGCTCTCTCTTGAAAGTATCCAGAGAACCGGCCTCCACTGCCCTCTGAGGCAGAGAATTCCACAGACTCGCAACTCTCTGTGTGAAAAAGCGCTTCCTCATCTCCGTTCTAAATGGCTTACTCCTTATTCTTAAACTGTGGCACTTGGTTCTGGATTCCCCCAACATCAGGAACATATTTCCTGCCTACAGCATGTCCAAACTCTTAATAATCTTATATGTCTTATAAGGGCCCTGTACAACTGCAGAAGGACATCTTTGCTATCATGGTATATGGACACATTTATCTGTTTTGTAGTAAATGCCTACTATTTTCTGTGTGCTTAAGCAAAGCAAGAATTTCATTGTCCCATACAGGGACACATGACAATAAACTCACTTGAACTTGAACTTGTTTCAATAAGATCCCCTCTCATTCTTCTAAATTCCAGAGTATACAAGCCCAGCCGCTCCATTCTCGCAGCATGCAACAGCCCCGACACCTGGGAATTAATCTTGTGAACCTACGCTGCACTCACTCAATAGCAAGAATGTCCTTCCTCAAATTTGGAGACCAAAACTGCACACAATACTCTAGGTGTGGTCTCACAAGGGCCCTGTACAACTGCAGAAGGACCTCTTTGCTCCTATACTCAACTCCTCTCGTTATGAAGGCCAACATGCCATTCGGTTTCTTCACTACCTGCTGTACCTGCAATCTTACTTTCATTGACTGATGAACAAGGACCCTCAGATCCCATTGTACTACCTCTTTTCCCAACTTGACACCATTTAGATAGTAATCTTCCTTCCTGTTTTTGCTACCAAAGTGGATAACCTCACATTTATCCACATTAAACTGCATCAGCCCGCTCACCCAACCTGTCCAAGTCACCCTGCATTCACCCATCCTGTCCAAGTCATCCAGCATTTCTTTCCCTAAGCTTTCATGAAAGGACTCCAAGGATCAATTCGCCCTTGCCAGTTTACTCTCAGCAACTTCTATCTGCACTTCATTTAAAATATTGCTACAGAAAACCATGCTTACTGTCTTGCTCACTTTAAAAAACAGAACCCGGGGCAGCACGGCGGCGCAGTGGTAGAGCTGCTGACTTGCAGCGCTTACAGCGCCAGAGACCGGGGTTCGATTCCGACTACTGGTGCTATCTGTACGGAGTTTGTACGTTCACCCAGTGCCCCTGTGGGTTTTCTCCCACACTCCAAAGACCTACGAGTTTGTAGGTTATTTGGCTTGGTATCAATGTAGATTGTCCCTAGGATGGCATCAATGTGTGGGGATCGCTGGTCAGTGCAGACACGGTGGGCCGAAGGGTCTGTTTCAGCACTGTATATCTAAAATAAACTAAACCCCTCACCTCTAACATGTCATACTGCAGACATACGTAATAATGGTAGAAAATGGCTGGTTGAGGACGAAATATGAAAGCCTCACTGGGTCTTAACATGACACATTCTAAACAAAATGCAAGTGTCACTGCTTCTCCTGACATCAAATCTAAAGAGAATTGATGAATACTTGGGCAAACTTTCAGAGTCTATACAGGGTTGTGTTCCACTATTGATAGAGCAAAGTGCTCCAACTGCCTGCATTCTGAAAGACATTTTAATTAAAAGTATTTCAATGACTTTGTCACGTCAAATGATTTGACTGAAAAAGAGCAATAACCTCTCAAATAAGAAATTGTATTTGGTTAACTGTTTCTCGAATACCAAAAGGGACAAAAGGACAGCGAGTAGTTTTAAGTAACTGCTATATCAAGTAGCGAGGACCAACCAAACCCACAAACTTCAGAAAAGGTGTTAAACTTTGAACAAGAGCCACACTTGCATAACAGTAACTTGCTGAAGAGTCGCCACAAGTTAAATTAGCACAGTAAATGGCAGGGCCCTGGAGAATGCTCTAGAACAGAGAGACCCAGGGGACAAGTTAGTGTACTGAAAGTGGCACACAGATTGCCCATCCCTTTATTAAATTATCCAACTACAGGTTCTTCAGTTGAAGCACGATTCCATAGCAAAAGTGAAAATTAGGGAACACTATTGGCATTACACAAACCAATTTCATTACCAAGTAATTTCAATCGAGGACTAGAAAATAACTTAAAAAAGGTTACCCTGGAAATTGACAAGCAGAAAAATGCTCCTGGATTTAAACACTGTAAGGAAAAAAAAGTTTCCATGTAACCTCTCTGCAGAAATCAGACACCAGAGCCACTTAAGATCACAGCCACTAAATTGACCACAGGTGGCTTTCGAAATTGATAAGCAATAACTTCTATAGACGAGTTCGGTATTACAACTGCGCATGCCCAGGTCAAGGGTCAATCAGGATAAACATTCTCGCCAACTGAGCTACTGTGTGTGTACGGACCTACGTATTCCTTTCAATGTGATTTATAAATAAGTGTATCCGTCAAATATGTCAGTAGCAGGCTACAACGTACTGCAGGCTGCACAAATCCACAATTATATCTATTTAAATTATTGACTCAATACAGCACCAGCCTTGAAAACGCAAGAATGCCTGGAACGAACCTGTCAATTATTAAATCCCTGGCATTAGCCATCACAGCCATTCAAATTCGATATTGATGTACACAAATTACAAGTTGTGTGGTGAACCAATTTGAGACAGTCCTTACATTCCTATCTAAACAACCTTCCTGGATTGAAGGAAGCGAGGAGAATGTGCTCCGTGGGGGTAGGTTGGAAAGTTCAGACTGGATTTGAACAGGCTGGCTAAACGTTCGTGGTGGGTTGACTTAAATAAAGATGCTGTTGCTTTAATCTCTGGGGTTGGTTCCAGTCGGCATGGCACACAGTCCAGGTGACCGGGCGGTGATAATTATGAGAATTTGCAGCCATTTGAACCGCAGCCAAACTAGAGGCTTCACTCAGGAGTGGATCGCAGCTCCCCAGCTAACGGGACCTGTTCTCGCTCTCTTTGAAGGAGGCGCCGCCCGCCGCAGCGAGTGGGCAAACGCGGAGCCAACCCGTAATATGAGTGGGAGCATTTTCTCAGTCAGACTTTGTCGCCAGTTGAGGTGGGGGATCTGGGCGAGAGAGAGCTGGCGATGCTGCACAGACGGAACAGTTTAATAACGACCCATTAAAATCCGCACTTCAGCCACTCGGCAACCTGGGCTGATCTGATCCGACAGCCCTCTCACTAGCTCACTGCGGGCCCGATCCTAACGCAGAACCTCCACAAAACCTTTGGGCTTTGGGTAACACCTACACAAAGAGCCTCTGCTAACAAGGGCTGGCGAACTGTGCTGGTCAACGTGCACTGGGCGAGATGGCTGTGGGAATCTCACCACAACCACCGCAAACTTAGAACAGCACAGATGCTCCACTCAATCTATCCAATACTAAAGGGCAGGCATTTCACAGTTAAATGTCTTATATCGGATTGGCAGCTCCTTCACTCAGTCAATCCTGTACTCAGTTTTCCTCGGAGATGAATCTTTGCCTAACAGTACATTTACACCCCCTGTAGGTAAAGCACCTGCCCACATCACACTGATACAGTCACTGCCTGCCTCAGGTTAAATATATTCGAACACATAATGAATAAAGATAAGAAAATGTTTCAAACACCAGTAATATTTTCTTATTCCTGTAGCAAACACATTAAGGAATAATTGAAAATAATAAATTCTTTAACTTTTTGAATATCTCATAATTGCAGATTAATGAATTGAACTAGAACTGGGACTGTGGAAGTAGTGAGTGAACAGCAGAACAAGAAAGGAAGCTATTGATTGACAGAATTCTAGATTAATTCCTTGGTAGAATAGTTAACAATTTATACACAGTTTATACAGCGCTGCATTCTTTTTTTTTTTAAACCCCGAATGACCTTTGACAAATCCCATGATTCCTTGCATTTATCGAGATACCAAACTCACTTATTGACACAT
Organism: Amblyraja radiata; assembly: GCF_010909765.2. NCBI lineage: Eukaryota > Metazoa > Chordata > Chondrichthyes > Rajiformes > Rajidae > Amblyraja > Amblyraja radiata. The sequence continues at coordinate 39,464,266 of NC_045961.1, forward strand.
GTGCAAAGCCTTTAGTATTTGTAGCTATCAGTAACAAAATGAAACTTATTGCAATTGAGCAGCATTTTGGTCGTAGGTATAAAGGCGCATTTTCTAAATGTGGAGGGAATTCAGAAATTGAAGGTGCAAAAGGACTTGAGAAAGCTGGTGCAGGATTCCCCACAAAGTTAATATGCAAGTTGAATCGGTAGTAAGGAAGGCATTTATTTTGAGAGAGCTAGAATACAGGGATGTAATGCTGAGACGTTTTAAAGACATTGGTCAGACTGCATTTGGAGTATTGTGAGTAGTTTTGGGTCCCATATCTGAGGAAGGATGTGCTGGCATTGGAGAGGGTCCTGTGGATGTTTACAAAAATGATTCCAAGCATGATTGGGTTAACATATGATGAGCATTTGAAGACATTGTGCCTGTACTGGCTGGAGTTTAGAAAGATGACAGGGGACCTCAATGAAACTTACAGAATAGTGAAACGCCTGGATAGAGTGAATGCGGAGAGGATGTTTCCGCAAGTGGAAGAATCTCGGACTAGAGGCCATAGCCTCAGAATAAAAGGACATACCTTTTGAAAGGAGATGGGAGGAATTTCTTTAGTCAGAGGGTGGTAAATCTGTGGAATTCATTGTCATGAACATCTGTGGAGGCCAAGTCAATCGATGTTTTTAAGGCAGAGATTGACAGATTCTTGATTGGTACGGTGTCGGGGTTATGGGGAGAAGGCAGGAGAATGGTGTTGAGAGGGATAGACAGATCAGCCATGATTGAATGTTGGAGTAGACTTGATGGGCAAAATAGCCTAAAAGCCCTGTCCCATTGTACGAGTTCATTCAAGAGCTCTACCGAGTTTAAAACAAAATAAAACTCGTGGTAAACACGTAGAATGAACATAGCGGGTACGTCGGAGCTCGGGGATGTCTCTTAGCGGCTCGTAACGCTTACGGCAGGTACTTTGGAAACGCGGTAAGCTCAGGAAGACTCGTGAAGATTTTCAAGATGTTGAAAAATGTCCACGAGTGCCCCGAGTACCTGCGAGCGGCCATTACCGTAAATCTCTGAGTTCGAATCAGGGCAAACTTGAGAGAATTGAATGAACTCTTACAGTAGGACAGGGCTATTATTCTGCTCTTAGAACATATGAAACCTTTCTTCAGACCGATTCAATATCGTCAACACTGATTTACCAAGTCATGCCCCTGAATAGTCTATTAATGTTTCTATCGTCATGTGACACAGTTAAACAGAAGGCAAATACAAAGCCTTCTCCAAATACATCATTTTGTTAGGTTACAACATGGGCAAAGCAGCAGAATTAAAATGTTTCTGTTAGGAATCTTGAAACTCTGCCTAGATCCTATTTAGACAGTGGGCCGAGGTGCTTTTTTGTTTCATTTCGTGACCCAAATTACGTATCTAACTGTATTTATAACATATTGTGTAAGAATATAGAAATCAGACCTGAAACTCGTCAAGACCAAAATCTGCACATATTTTTATAATATGAGGAAAAACCTCCAATTTTCCAAGTAGTGATTGTCCAATCAATGCACGTTTGACATTGCGTCGGATGCCAATTGACCAATCACGTGCTTTGTTTCATGGTAGCTAGGCAGCAAGCACTCTGGGATCATGGCTGCCTCGTAATTACATTTAAAAAATAGCAAGGTTTGGAAGGAATAAAGGTAATGTTAACCTTGCTGATAATTTTGTTTAACAACTGATTTATTGTTGTAAAGTTATGATGTGAACTGTTAAAAAAAAAAAAAGATAAATAAAAATGTAGAGCTAGGGTTAGGGTTAGTCAGTAGGTCAATCGGGCTGTCGGCGAGGGGTCGGTCGGGCTGTCGGTAGATGCCGCGATGGGGTGGTCGGGCTGTCGGCCGGCCGGTGTTGCAGCAAGCGGGCGGACTGACGGAGACGGCGCTATGGGGGTGCTGAAGGCAACCCGGGCGGCATGCAGGGCAGTGCTGCTCCCCACCATCATCACCATGATGATCCAGAAGGGCATGCTGACCAAGGTGGACACGCTGAGCGGCCACACGTTCGGAGCCCGCAGCCAGTCCCAAAGCGGCTCCAGTTCCTACCGTGAGCAGCTTTCCTCTCAGTGGAATATGCCTTAAGGGCCTGTCCCACGAGCATGCGACTGTATGCTGCAAGCGTGACCAAACCGGAAGCGAGTGACGTGAAGTTCGAGCGAAGTCCGCGGGAAGTTCGCGCATGACGTACGGCATCAAGACGCTGCGTCTGCCCGTCAAGGCGGTGCGTATGGCCTCAATGTGGCTGCGGACCGGCAGGCCGTTGCCGCGCGGAATATTTGGACAGTGTCAGTTTTTCGGAGCCCCTCGCGAGGTCGGGACCAGCTCCGCACAACTCCATACTGTTTCGGCGATCGAAGTGGGACCGGCCCCGCGAGGCCGTACGGCTCAAGAGGCCACGTTAGGTCGCGCTTGCCGCAGCAGTTGCATGTTCGTGGGACAGGCCCTTTAGCCTTCCCCCAGCCTGGCACTGACCCAGTCCCATTAGGTCCCCCAGCGCGGAGAAGCGCCAACCCCAGCTCACCTTTGCCTCTCCTGCCGGTCCAACCGACAGCCCAGACGGACAATACCAGCGGTCTCAGACCCACAGTACCCACGGCCAGCGCCAACTCCAGCCCAACACAGCTCCAACTCCAGAGGAACCCGCTCCCCGATGGGCCGCTACGGAGACAAGTGCCAGTTCGCCCACGGCCTCAGCCGCTACTCCAAGTATAAGATGTACCTTGCACACCACCGGCTTCTGCCCCAACAGTACCCGCTACCACTTCATCCACAACCCCAAGGAGGAGCGAGGGTCCCGGCCTCGCCTGCACCAGAGCGCCAGCCTGGGATCAGCCTCCTCCCACCCGGAGCTAGACTGGGCCGCGCTGTGGGCGGCCTTCAGCCCCGACCTGGAGTTAGAGCTGGCCTGGACTCTGGGCTTGGGGTTGGGCAAGGGAGGGGGAGGAGGTAGCCGCTGCCGCCAGCACCACCATCACCAACAGTACCCGCAGCTCCAGCGGGCACCCAGCCTTCCATGACCGGCAGGAGCCCAGCCGCAGACTCTCTCTCCGACCAGCAGCGGTTCCAAGTCGCCCTTCTTCGAGAAGGGCCAGCGGCTGCCCATCTTCAGCAGGATCTCGGTGTCGGACTGAAGGGAGGGGGGTGGAGGTGGAGGGCTGCCGGGGCCAACCCGGCGCGACAGGCAGTGCTGAGTTGGAGCCAGCGGCTGCAAGTCCAGGGCCGTCCCGCCAGCCCAGGGCCACCCCGGACACGGACGGGACACCGGGGAGGGGACGGGAATGGCCCAACAGCAGCTCAACAGCACCCGCAGCGACGGAGAGCCGACCCTGACTATGGACAAAACGCAAGCCTGCACACAATGCAGCACCACCGTTGCCAAGACTGTTTTATAGCTAGTGACCTATGACCTGGGCATGCACAGTCGGAATACCAAACTCGTTTATTAGGCTCCACATAGAGTAATATGAGCATTGAGCACCAGATGGCGCTTACTTTTTCGATCTAATTTTCTAATCAGCTTAAGTAATTAGTGTGCAACTTTTGACACTGATGAGTTATGAATTCCTTCTCAATTATATTTTATCTAAATCTGTGCCAAATTTCAAGTAGATACCAGACATGGGTCACGAAAATTAAATTCTAAACGTTTTCGATGCTCGTACCCACAGCCTAATTTTTCTTCACGTGAATATGTCAAGGCTAAAAAAAAAAAATCAGAACAGAAAAAGTATATTCTGGTCAACATTTCATTTATTTATATAGCACTTTATTTAGTTATATAAACTGCAAAACTAAATAAACAACAGTCACCGTGGAATCACACATAAAATCTCCCCTTCCAATAGTGGTTTTAGCCAGTGTTAGACTCGGATCAGATTATTATTTCATCTTTTTAGTTGAAATTACCAATGTGCAGGATAGCGAAAATTAATTCAGAATAGAGATTTTCCAAGTTGATAGTGGTCTTCGAATTATTTTTCAAACCCTTAAACCCCGTCCCACGGTACGAGTTCATTCCAAGAGTTCTTCCGAGTTTGCCCTGATTCGAACTCGGAGATTTACGGTAATGGCCATTCGTCAGTACTCAGGGCTCTCGTGGACATTTTTCATCATGTTGAAAAATCTTCACGAGTCTTCCCGTGCTTACCTGCCGTTAGCGAGTCTTCCCGAGTACCTGCCATTAGCACTAAGAGACGTCCCCGAGCTCTGACGTACCCGCTACTTTCATTCTCCGTGTTTACCACGAGTTTGATTTTTTTTTAAACTCCGGAGAGCTCTTGGAATGAACTCGCACCGTGGGACAGGGCTATTAGGCTCATGATTGTAACGAGTTAATTATTAATTCTTCAAGAAAGTAAACTGTAATTATAGAAAATGCTGGCCGGGGAAAATAAACATGTTCTGGGATCTCTACAACCCACAAATAATTGTCCCTAAACATCACTTTTTAGAAAAATGCAGAGGCTAAGTCAGAAATGTAGGCTTAAACGTTTATCACCATCGTTTCAGGAAAATATTACTTTGTCACAAAGCAAGCACTTTCATGTACTTTCATGTACAGAGCTGGTTCAGTACACAATACAAATGTCAGTTGGATGAACAAGTCATTGTTCCAAAAACAGCCTAGACAAAGGAGCTCAAATATTAACAAGTGACAATTCCACTTTGGCATCACTTCTATACCAATTCTCAAAGTAAACTTCTCTCTCATTGCTAAAGTGAATAAAGAAAATACAGTCCAGCAATAAAACACATTGGGTAAGTTTTTAAGGTATATGCAATTCAATTTAGTTTAGAGATACAGCATGGAAACTGCCCACGCCCACGCCGATCATTGATCACCATACACTGGTTCTTTGTTAGACACTTTCGACATCTTACACACATCTTTTTTATTGTGTATTGTGTTCTTTTTTTTTTAAATTGTACCACTGCTGGCAAGTTCATTTCACTGCACTTTATGTACACGTGACGAATAAATTTGACTTGGCACAAGGAGCAATTTACAGAAGCCAATTCACCTACACGTCTTTGGAATGTGGGAGGAAACCGGAGCGCCCAGAAAAACCCACGCGGTCACAGAGAGAACTTGCAAACTTCATTGGGGGATGGGTGTAACAAAAGAACTGCAACACATGCAGCCATGTGACTCTCCAAACAAGTGACAATTTATTTCAAAAGAAGTATTGCATTTTATGCATCTTTCATGTTCCTTTCAGGGCACCATGAAACACTTTACAACCAAATTAAGTTCTGTTGAATTATAGCCACCGTTAAGATATTGCTACCAATTTGCACACACAAACAGCAGTGAAATAGAAACCAGACAACTTATTTGGGGAAAAAAAGGATGTGGCACGGGTTAAGAGAAATAATTCTCTTATCCCAAGAGAACCCACGGGGTCACAGAGAGAACGTGTAAACTCCACACAGACAGCACCTGAGGTCAGGATCGAACCCGGGTCTCTGGTCCTTTATGGCAGCAACTTTACAGCTGCACTACCGTGCCATTCTTCAATGAACTATATTAATACATAGGCTTTCCTTCTGCTTAGATATTGCAAGTCCCATTTGAACTACTATACCACATGTTCAATGACCTGCACAGCGTATGTATTCCCACATAAGAAGAGCAGGCTTTAACAAAATTAGATGGAGAAGAGAAAACAAAATCTGTAAGCAGTGCTCAGTTGGAACCACAAAGTATCAGTTGTCATAATGAATGTCAAATCAGGAACAGAAAGCAGAACAAACCCGGGAAGGTTTGTATTCAAAGGGAAAGAAAAACTGAAATACTTAATGTTTTGAATCACCAACAATAAGTAACGAGACACCACACTAAAAATGTTTCCAGCAGCACAATAGTCAGTTGAAACTATTAAAAGGGCATGGACAAGCCTCAACATTTTTCTGACACGCTCTTTGGAGGCAAGTGTAGGATCTAGAAGTAGGATGCCATTCTGGAACATTTTGCAAGCACAATTTTGTAAACCCAAAAGGCTGGGCAAAATGCATTATAGTATGCATTCTCTGGCACAGAATAGCCTACCAGGGCAAAAATAAATTCAGACGCACCACAACGATTTAAAAAGTGTTATTTAATGCAATAAACTCAACTAAGATAGCTTTACACAGCGTTGTAGAGTGAAGCATTCAAGATACTGAAAGTTGCTGCTCAAACTCCATACAAAAAACAGTGAGTGACATTAACCCCATGTTTTCACCTCAAAATTTAGCCTTTAGTACTACAGAGATCCTTCCAGTACACACTCAAACATCTGGGAAATCCAGAAGTGAGCCTGTCCTTTTGTATTACTTTGTCATTTATGGAAAGCAGATGCTGGGAGACCATGTGCCAGTTTTCATTGGTGGGTCAGTCGTGGAGAGAGTAATGCCCCTGTCCCACTTAGGAAACCTGAACGGAAACCTCTGGAGACTTTGAGCCCCACCCAAGGTTTCCGTGCAGTTCCCGGAGGTTGCAGGTAGTGGAAGCAGGTAGGGAGACTGACAAAAACCTCCGGGAACCGCACGGAAAGCTTGGGTGGGACGCAAATTCTCCAGAGGTTTCCGTTCAGGTTTCCTAAGTGGGACAGGGGCATTAGCGGCTTCAAATTCCTGGGTCTAACATCTCAGATAACTTGGTCAGGACCCAGCACATAGATGTAGCCATGAAGAAGGCATGCTGGTGTCTCTACATTCTTACAAGTTTGTTAAGTGGAATATGGGCCAAATGCAGGCAGGTAAGACTAGTGTCGATGGGACATGCTGGTCAATGTGGGCAAGTTGGGCCAAAGGGCCCGTTTCCACGCTTTACTCTTCCTGACTGGATGCATCATGGCCTAGTTTAGCAAATGCAATGCACAGGAATGCAAGGTGCTACAGAGAGTGGTGGACATAGCCATTACAGGCACAGTCATCCCCATCATCCAAAGTATCTGCAAAATGTGTGCCTCAAGAAGGTGGCATCCATCATCAAGGAAACCCATCGGCTGGTCATACCCCTTTCAAGCTGCTACCATTATGTAGGTGGTATGAAAGCCTGAAGTTGCTCAGCACCAGGTTCACGAACAGTCACCTTCCTACACCATCAGGTTTTTGAATTGACCTGCACAACCGTAAACCTACCTCGGAAATGGAACACTGTGGACCACCTCCTGAACTACCACAGAATTGTGTGTTGTGTATAATTTAGGAATTTAGGTATGAGTGCCTGTGATGCTGCTGCAATCAAGATCTTCATTTTACCTGTACCTCACCGTACTCATGAACATGACAATAACCTCAATTTGACTCCATCAAGCACATCCACCAATCAATCACTTTACTTATAACTCAAACCTGTGGACACCAAAACTTAACGTAGCCCAATGTAACAAACCCTTCCACTCATCTTATATTACCTATTGAAGGCCAGATCATGCAGAATCTGCCCAAAGTTACCACCCCCAACACTCCCTCACCATCCACGAAAAAGGTCGCAACTTTTATAGATTCAGAACAAAGAAACAGGCCTGTTAGCTCACCTCATCCATCCCAACCACAATGCCCATCTGCTCACATTAGGTCCATATCCCTCTATGCTTTTCACATACAACTGTTCAAATGTCTCTTAAACATTGTGTGAATAACTGTGCCCACTCCTCTAGCCATCACCCATCCTTTCTCAGAGTTGCTGCCTGACCCGCTGAATTACTCCAGCACTTTGTGTCTATCTTCGGTATAAACCAGCATCTCCAGTTCCTTTCTACCCACTCCTCTGGCAGCTTGTTCCAGATATTTAACATCCTTTCTGTGAAAAACTTACCCCTCAGATCCCCTTAAAAATCTTCCCTTTACCTTAAACTGATGCACTCAAGTTCTAGACTCCCCTGCCCTAGGAATAAAAAGATTTTGACCATCTGTCTATGTCCGTTATATTTCCAACCCTTAGTGTTACATGCCAGTGAGGTTACATCGAACTTATTAAATTGCTCCTTACAACTGCTGTCCTCCTTTCTAGGCAAAACCTGGAAAATCTGTTCAGGAAGGTGGGACTAGTGTAGATGGGGCATGCTGGTTGGCATGGGCACGTTTCCACGCTGTATGACTCGAATATCTATCACACAGTCTTCTGCTACCATGGCAAATAAAGATAAAACAAAAAAAAATCTATCAAAACCCCAGCAATTGCTTCCTTAAGCATCCTTGGATAGATCCAATAAGGCCCTGGAGATTAATCCACCCTAATGCGTCCCAATATTTCTCGCACTTCCTCCTTCGTGATGCAGACTGGCACCAGAATATCTGCGTACTGCACCCTTAACTCTCCAGCTTCCATGTCCTTCTCCTTGGTGAATTTCTCCTTGGTGAGAAGTTTCATTTAGGACCTTGCTCTTATCCCATGGGTCCACAAATAGTTACTTCCTGGTTCCTTGAAAGGACCTATTCTTTCATTAATTACCCGCTTGCTTCTAATACATTTAGGATTCTCCTTAATCCTACTTGTTAAGGTCACTTCATGATCCTTTGTCTTCCGAATTATTTTAATTCTGTCCTAAACCTCATGATCCGTTTGTTACCAACTTCCTATACCCGACATACTCTTTTTCTACGATTGAACCTTCAATATATTTTATTATTTAATGTCCCATTAATTAAATATATTTGCATCTCTGCACTAAACTAAAGTGAGTGGCACACACCTTAACTTCAGAGAATTGCTGACTCAGGATTCTTACCGTTTCATTTTTGAACAGTCTCCCACTTATCAGATGTTATTCTGCTGTCAAGCAGATAGCTTTTCCTTATCTACCTCTCCCAGGTCCTGTTTTACTCTATCAAAATCCACCCCCACCTAATGAGAACCTGTTATCTTTTTACCATGACTATCTTGTAGCTTACCAACGACAGTCACTGTTCCTAAAGGGCTTTTCAAGAATCAGAGTATTTAATTGTCACTAGACCCAAGAGGGACCCGTTGGGTCCCGTCCCCTCAACGCGCGGTTGCGGGTGGGGGCGGCCTGCGCGTCACACACACTAACCATCCCCCCTCACACACACACACCAAACCCCCCCCCCCCCCCTTTTTATATTATATTAATATTATTCATTCGCTCCAAGTACAAATCTACAGTCCCCTTCAAAGAATACTCAAAAACAAATTACAAATTACTCCCCATCTAAGCCGCTTGTACGAATGGACCCTGGTCAATATTGGGAAAGTTAAAATCCCACATTACTACAACCATATTGTTTTTAAAATTCGTCTCCAATCTGCCCGTATGTTTTATTGATACGGTTCACAACAGCCGCTTTGATTTGGGTGATGGGAGTCAGACAATAAAAAAGTAAATACTTATTGCAGAATATATTCCAAATGATAGAGGCATACAAATGGCCCTGCATTTGCTGACAATATTCTTTTGAACACCTTTATTGGGTGATGGGTGTAACAAGAGAACTGCAAAAGCCAGGCTATTCTCCAAACAAGCAAAAAACAAGTTATCTCAAAAGAAATGAGGACTTGCATTTTATGTATCTTTCATGTCCCTTTCAGGGCACCTGGAACCACTTTACAGCCAAATGAAATTCTGTACCAATTTGCACACACAAATAGGAGTAAAATAGAAACCACACAACCTGTTTCTCTGGCTTTTCTTTGGGGAAAAAAAAATAGATATGGCACAGGATAAGAAGAATAATTACCTTATCCTAACCCAAACCCCAAATCAACATTTTAGAGTGACATGGTTCCTTTAACTTCCACTTGAGCGAGCAGAGCTAACCTTGTATCATCCTACAGTGCAAGAAACCATTCAATGCTGCACTGAGCGACAATCCTGTGATTTATTTTGCTGAAATTGGAGTGGAATTTGAACCAGGACTTCTTGACTCCGAGACAAGAGTAAAACCAATTAGCGCAGCCTTCCATCTCCCCATTTATGGGGAGAAGGCAGGCACGGGTTATTGTTAGGGGACGATCAGCCATGATCACAATGAATGGCGGTGCTGGCTCAAAGGGCCGAATGGCCTCCTCCTGCACCTATTTTCGATGTTTCTATTCTGTTACACTGCTTTTCCTTCATACTTTGCATAATTCTGAAACCACGAGCAACACGAGCCACATTTGAATTTCAAATCCCAGACTTATTTCTCTGACAGAGCAACCAATCAGCACTCACATCCCTGTCCACCACCAGGAAGTTGTAGTTGTCAAGCAAATGTTTTTACTCAGCACATTGTGGTTGCTTGACCCATCTGTGGAACTGGAGTAAGAGGACTGAGACTTTGTTACAGAAGTGAAGGGATTGTAAAGCAGTTGATAAATCAATTAAAACATTCTCTAGTTATGCCTGTCATCACATCCTCAGGACTGATGAGGGTGCAAAAGCATTTCAAGTAAATGTTAAACACAAAAATGCACTTTCCTGCATTTTAAAATGAAACCATTATTCCTTGGTTGCCGTTGTCTTTGCTGGATAGCAAATCAAGCAGAACTTGAATTGTCTAAAAACTTCAGCAAGTGCCTTCATAAATGTGATGAAAACCATCAGTATTTATTTAATAGTTAAAATATAATTCAAAGATAGACACAAAAAACAGAAGTAACTCAGCGGAACAGGCAGCATCTCTGGAGAGAAGGAATGGGTGACGTTTCGGGTCGAGACCCTGCTTCAGACATTTCAGTCTTGGCCCGAAACGTCACCCATTCCTTCTCTCCAGAGATGCTGCCTGTCCCGCTGAGTTACTCCAGCGTTTTGCATCTATCTTCGGTTTAAACCAGCATTTACAGTTCCTTTTTATAGACAATATATATGTCAATAAATGATTTAAATTACATTGTAGCAAAGGCTAGAATGACAAATCAAGTGTGTGAACTACCAGAGACAAAATCGGCTGCAATTGTCCTCCAGCCACGGTTAAAATTCCTTCCTGACTTTAGATTCATGTGATAAAGTCAAGGAAACACAACCTTCAAAATGAAAAACAATTTCTCCGACTTGGATGGAATGCAGTTCCAGTTGTTCAGTTTAAGAGACCACAAAAACCATAAGCAACAATTAAAAATGTACTGTGTCTGTCAAGAACACATTTGAGGACACTTGATTCATCCATAGTAGTAGCCAAATTCATCCAGTCCCCTACCCTTTTGTAAGACATTTTAATTGTACAACATGTACCATGCTAAGCAAGCCAGGGGCAAGAGGGAGAAAAATAAATAAAAAAATTAAAATAAGACACAAAACTCATGATGTAAAAAAATAATGGTAGATGGCTGAAAGCCTGGACAAAGTAGAAACAGTTTTTTAAGTTGAGGAATGTAGTTCAACTTAAAGCCAATGAGATTGTGGAGGGGTGGGGGGGGGGGGGGGAGGTGTGTTTGGTTGATGGCAGCATAAGTGGGAGGAAGAAAGCAAGAAAACAGATACAGATCAAAGCAAAACTGCCAAAGAATCTTGGTATAGAAAATGGCTTTTCAATGTCATGCTCAAGTTCTGCAGATGGATTTGTAAAACTCAAAATGTCAGTGTACAGTCATGTGATGTAAACAATCCTCGGTTTAAAAAAAAAGTATAAAAAACTAATAAAAAGTTGGCCTTGAAAAGAGAGTTCTGGCATATACATCTATAATACTGCCAAAGCATCTAAAGTGGGTGATTGATGAAAAGGCCTTTGCATGCTTGTTTTCAGAATCTTTTATATTTATGGCAAACTAGACTAAGTGGGACCCGTTGGGGTGGGGAGGGGGGGTGCGTGGGTGCGGGGAGGGGGTGTGCGTGGGCGGGGGGATGTGCGTGGGCGGGGGGAGGGTGTGTGCGTGGGGAGGGTGTGTGCGTGGGGGGGGGGGGGGGTGTGCGTGGGGGGGGGGGGGGGTGTGGGTGGGTGGGGGGGGGGTGTGGGTGGGCGGGAGGGGGTGTGCGTGGGCGGGGGGGTGTGGGTGGGCGGGAGGGCGTGTGCGTGGGCGGGGTTGTGTTGGGGGAAAGGGGTGTGTGGGGGGAAAGGAGTGTGTGGGGGGAAAGGGGTGTGTGGGTGGAGCTCGGCGAAAAGACGGGGGAAGAAGCCAGCGAGGTGGACCCGAGGGGTAGTGGCTGGAATTGGCGGTGCGATGGGGACTCACAGCGGGCACTGGCCTTTCTCCTCCGCTGCGATCAGAGTCTCCGCTTTCCGCTATCTCCGACTCCGGGCTGGGCTAGGTCTCTGACTCTGGTCTGGGCTGGGTCTCCAATGCTGGGGTGCTTGGGGCTGGGCTGCTTGGGGCTGGGTCGCTCCGAAAATTGTGTCCAGTTGGAAACCTTCACCGGCCATCCTCAGCTCCAGTAAAGACGCGATGGCACAGGAAGGGGGCGGACCGTCCACGCGGCGCCGACTGGCAGAAGAGATCAATCTGCGCACGCGTGGTTTTTAAGATTTTTAAACCTCACTTACTTTTACGACATTCAACCGATCGGAACGAATCTTGGTGCACTCGCAGCACAGGAGAACGGTGAGTGAACTGTAAAAAAATCGTAGCGTTTTCGCAAACTATTTTTGCGCAAATAGAAAGACCGCCAAACCGGAAAATAACAATATCAGAGTTTTAGTTATGTATTAGTTTAGACAGGGACAAGATCAACTCATAACTACTTTCAATCCAATGCCACTGTTTTCAAATGTAAAAATGGAGAAGGGAAATTGAGTTTTTACTTTTTGATAAAGTATCCAGATTACATGTGCAGAGAACGGAGACATTTTATGCTTATTTTTTCTATATCTGTACATTCTAGGTTGTGATTATTGCCTTAAAAATATGGCGCAATATATTTCCTTTACTATCATGTAATATAGAAAAAAAAGACTTACACATGATAAATTGTCTGTCAAATCAAACCAATCATGAAATTACACATAAATTGGATGAACAGCACTTCATATTTCACTTGGGCAGCTTAAGGCCCTGTCCCACTTACGTGTCCTTGGCACGCAAATTACACAACCTCGTCGTCGCGTTGAGGCGCATGGGCATCGTGTGGCCGCGCGGGGCCGGTCCCACTGAGAAGCGCGGAGAGGTATGGAGTTGTGCGGCGCTCCGAAATTTTGTAACGAATGAAATCTTCGCACGCCACCGGCCTGTGGCGTAACTGACGGCCACAGTGGGACAGGCCCAAGACCCTGGTGCGACGCAACATCTAACCTCCAACAGCAGCAGAAGCAGGCAAATCGTAGCCCGAGCTCGGACTGGGGCTCACGGCCGTTGCGTTCCGGATCCGCCCCCACTTCTACTCCCAGAGCGAGGCCAAGAAAATTCAAGATAGACACAAAATGCTGGAATAACTCAGCAGGACCGGCAGCATCTCTGGAGAGAAGCAATGGGTGACGTTTCGGTTCAAGACCCTTCCTTCAGACTGAAGAGTCTCGACCCGAAACATCACCCATTGCTTCTCTCCAGAGATGCTACTTGTCCCGCTGAGTAACTCCAACATTTTGTGTCTATCGTCATGAAATTCTACCAGATAGCCATGATCCCTTATATTTACCAGATTCATCCATATATCTCAGATGCCATCTGTGCCAGAATGCAAAAATAAAACCAATTAAAAAAACAACCTCAACTTTAAATTTTGTTCCAAATAGTGTGCAATAGAATGAAGACGATTTAGCTATTTAATGTTGATCTCTGATAACCTTTTGCTTTATGAACTATTGTGCATCATGATCTCAACAATACTTTAGAAAAATGCTTGAAATTTAAAAAGGGGAAATGAACACCGTTTAAAAATAATTTGGTATGGACATTAAAATTTCAAGAGACCAAGGCTCGGAATCAGAAGACTTCAAGGGCCTTGTATGACAATTTATCAGGAAGAGAAATAAGGAGATGACCAAGCAAGAAACAGGCAGTCGCACCAGAAGGCATTAGTGAATAAATGTATTCCCATGGGCAGCGCAAATTTGACAGAAGTAAACAATAAACAGCTCTTTACAGAGACAGCTTGTCTTCAAATGCTATAAAATTTTACCAAGTGATAGCTAGGCACAAAGGGAGGATTATAACACATCTCTCAGATGCCAAAAGTTAGATTCCTTACCCTCAAAACACGATCCGAGAACGATTGGAGTCATTGCCCTAGGTTTGTTTCACTCAGGACTAGTTCCAATACATATCGCTTCAAAAAGATATCTGATCTCTGGGCACTTTGCTACAAATACATGCAAGGATTCTGAGAAAAGATTATAATTTATGAGAATTGTGTTTGCAGTAGTTTGCTGGGACTTTCCTGAAAATGGAAATTGATACTGGTGAATGATCATTAGGCAACTTAAAAAACCTCCAGTAAAGTTAATTAAGCTTAGCCCATCTGCCATAGGTCAAAAACGTCATTACCACAAACATGGAAAATGACAACACTGTACTCAATACAAAAGGCACACTTTCTAGTGTATGTAACATGAACGTCTAAAAACAAATAGTTCTGAAGAAGGCATTTTGGATGCTCCAACTGCAAGCTATTTATTGCACCCGATCCAGGTGAGTTAGAGTGCAGCTCACAGCAGAAATACAAGCCAGAGAGAGATCCTCCTGTACAAACACAGCTGCTTCACTGTCTTGTATAGAATTAGTACTCTTTAACTAGCATAACCAAACTCAGGAATCAGATGGAGAAAGGCCATATACACTTCAACTTGTTTTCATTCAATAAGGTAATCTGATCTTTTGCCAAAGATCCACTTTCAGACAATATTATGGCATCCAAACATTCCTTCAATGTCCTAACTTTTATACTCCCTAAACAAAACCCCACCCATCTTTCTCCAAGAGAGATTTGGCTACAAGCTTGCTGGGAAAAAAAAAAGGACAAGACATTTCTGTACTTTATAGGTTTACACTGGCCTTGAATCTGAAGACATAAAGAACGTGCTAACATTCAACTTTCATGTTTAAAACCCCTTTAGTATATTGGGTATGGAGGGATACGATTCATGTGCAGGCAGAGGAGATTAGTTTAATTAGACATCATGTTTGGAACAGACATAGTAAATTGAAGGGCCTGTTCCTGTACTGTACTGTTTAATGTCTATGTTTAAAAGATAGTTCCCAGGGCAAAAGAGGTAAAGGTAAATAATTCCAGAAGGTGGCATCTGAATAGAAAAATGCAGTAATGAATTTGAAAGAAAGATGAGCAATGATTAATGATGTAGAGTGAGAATGAGACATATTCAATTGGTGTGACAGATTAAAACGTTTTGAATCATGGGGAGAGTGGTATTTTGAAAGAACATATTCAATTTTGTTGGTATTATTGTGAGATTTTACTAGTAGAGTGGCAATTGGGAATACTCTAATATGTCCAAGTGCAAAAGCCTTTGTAAAATGGAAGCAAGATTAGATTAGAGTAGTGGACAGGCATATCTACTGTGGATTATCACCCAGCCAACCTTTTCTTTTCCCCACCCATTGCGTAGACAAAACATTGTGCATATTTGAGTTAAGATGCAGGGCTGCAAACATTTTTTTTTAAATTCACATCTAAACCAGATCAATGATCAAACAAGACCAAGTAATATCAAAACACCATTTTGTATACTACCCAAACCTCTACCACTTCTGAAATCCAGAAGGCAATCTCATCCATTTATTCTCATTCAATTTAAATATCTTTAACTATAAGATGCATCACTACCCAGAGGGATGAATTGCTTATGAACTGTAACATTCAATGTACTATATTAAAAACCGATTGCACATTTGCAATAATTTAAAATTCATTTAAATTGGATAATTAATGTATCCTTTCCTAGCCTAGATGTAGTCACTGCAGGCAATTGCACAGTGCCAATAATGGCTTAACACCAGGAAACAGAGAGTAGTGTTCAAGAAGGAACTGCAGATGCTGGAAAATCGAAGGTACACAAAAAAGCTGGAGAAACTCAGCAGCAGCATCTATGGAGCGAAGGAAATAGGCAACGTTGCCTATTTCCTTCGCTCCATAGATGCTGCTGCACCCGCTGAGTTTTTCCAGCTTTTTTGTGTACCAACAGAGAGTAGTGTTGGCGTGCTGTTTTTCAGACCAGAGGCCTGAGTAGTAGTGTGCCTCAGGTATCAGTGATGGGACCATTGCTGTTTATCATCCTTTTCGATTATTTGAATGGGAATGTACAAGGCATGATTTATAGGTTTGCAGATAACACTGAAATAGATAGTATCATAGACAGTGACGATAGTTATGAAGAATTACAGTGGGATCTTGATCCGCGGTACAGAGGAATGCAAATAGAGTTTAATTCAGATAAGAGTGAGGAATTGCAATTTAGGAAGTCAAACCAGGACAGGACCTTCAGTGAACAGTAGGACCCTGGGGACTATTGTGGAAGAGGGATCTAGGAGTACAAGTGCATTGTTCCATGAAGTTTGTGTAACAGGTAGATAGGGTGGCAAAGAAGGCTTTTGGCATGCTGGCCATCAGTCAGGAAACTGAATACAGAAGTGGGAATGTTAAGTTATAGTTGTACAAGATGGTGAGGTGACACTTAAAGTATTGTTTAAGAAAGAACTGCAGATGCTAGAATAACTTCAGTCTATGTCACCCGGCTATAGAAAAGATGCCATGAGGCTGGAATGAATGCAGAGAAGATTTGCGAGGTTGTTGCCAAGATGTGAGGGCCTGTGTTATCGGGAGAGACTGGGACATTATTCCTTAAATCACAGGATGGGTGATTTTTTTTTTAAGCTGTATAAAATCATGTGGGGCATACATAGGGTGGATGCATGGAGCCTTTTTCCCTGGATAACGGAATCAAGAACTAGAAGGCATAGGGGAAAGATGAATGAATGAATATGTTTACTGGCCAAGTATGTACACATACAAGGAATTTGCCTTGGTGCTCCGCTCGCAAGCAACAACACGACATACAGTAAACAATTAAGAAAAAAACATAAAACATTAAGAAAAAAACACCGTAGTTTAAACATGTGAATGAAACAAATTACCAGAGCAAAAGGAGGCTATAGACATTTGGTTATTCAGCTACTACTCGTGGGAAAAAAAGCTGTTTTTATGTCTGGCTGTGGCGGCTTTGACAGTCCGGAGATGCCTTCCAGAGGGTTTTTGGCCAGGGTGAGAGGGGTCAGAGATTATCTTACCCGCTCGCTTCCTGGCCCTTGCAGATACAGTTCGCCAATGGGGGGAAATGTTGCAGCCAATCGAACTGATTGAACGATTCGTTGCAGCCTCCGGATGTCATGCAAATCAGACCATGATGGAGAAGGTGAGGACAGACTCTACGATGGCAGTATAGAATTGGATCATCATTGCCAGTAGCAGATTGTGTTTCCTCAGCTGCCGCAGGAAGTACATCCTCTGTTTGTGTACTAATTGTGGATGATCAGCTATGATCACATTGAATGGTGGTGCTGGCTCGAAGGGCCGAATGGCCTACTCCTGCACCTATTGTTGGGCCTTTTTGACTGTGGAGTCAATGGTGGCCCCCCCATTTAAGGTTCCTGGAGATGATGGTTCCAAGCAAAGATCCTATAGCGGAGCAAGATAGACCACTCCCGCTAAATGCAATGGGCTGGCGTGTAGTACGCAACAGAGCGGAACGTGGGCATTTTTTTCATCCATTTCAGTAACCTGACCCGTTGCAGGGGAACAGTTTGTGTGTGTGATATAGGGTTAGATTCATAATTCTGTTAAATTTTGTTAAAGATTAATATGTTAACAAATTATGATTCTGTTAATTGTCTTTAATGTTTTTCTAAAAAGCTTTTCTTTTTAAATGGCTCCTGTGCTGTGTTTGAGTTTGAGTTGATTTTTGTATTACTCTTGCACTCTGTAATTCATCTAATCACACTGTTCACAACTGCGGCATTTGGAAAATAATAGCAATATGAAGATTCCATTGCTCTGCTCTTGGAATGTTCTTCAATTATTTTTTGTGCCTATGGAATTGTTTTTCAACAATAAAATGGGTCTGGTCTTCCCAATAGCCAGAGAGTGAAATGAGATCTGTCTGTAATGGTAGAGTTATCTAAATGAAGTATTTAACAAAATAAAATTTGTTTTGAGCTAGATTAAAAAACGATGTATAACTTAAGGATGGTTTTATTCAGCGACCATACAACTGATTCGATTGTGTAGGAAAGAACACACATACATGTTTAAGAAGGAACTGCAGATGACGGAGAATCAAACCCACACCCGCTGAGTTTCTCCAGCACTTTTGTCTACACACATATATGAATGTGATTATAGATGTATACAATCATATAACACATATCTATATTACTAAAACTCTGTTCTTGACCGCTTTTGGCGATCTGTGCTGCGATTTCTGAGAGAACGCCGCCACCTACGGCCGTCATTTTTGGCCACCTCGCTCAGAGCCCCCCTCTGCCGCTGTGTGCCGAGGATTTTTCCCGTCGATGAAATATGACCGAGATATTAATGTTTTTACAACATTCCCCATTCTCTCTACTGCCCCCGCTGGCAGCAGGGGAGGAGGGGACTATAAAACCCGGAAGTGTCCTGCTTCAATCACTTTCTGCCGGACCACGAAGTGAAAGGGTCACGGCTCTCTGAGCTGCAGCTCTACTCCAAGGTGTCCCCTGCATATGCTTTTTCAGCCAATTGATATGTATGTTGTTCACCATTCACCATGGTCTGAAGTTTCTTGGCATTTTGTTGGAAAGAGTTTGTAAATTTGTCTATCTATATTGTGTTTGAAATGTGTATTGAAAATAAAAAGCATTTGTATATTTGTCTATCTATATTGTCTTTGAAATGTGTATTGAAAATAAAAAGCATTTGTATATTTGTCTATCTATATTGTCTTTGAAATGTGTATTGAAAATAAAAAGCATTTGTATATTTGTCTATCTATTGAACATGAAATGCTTTGTATATTTGTTTATCTATATTGTGTTTGAAATGTGTATTGAAAATAAAAAGCATTTGTTATTGTTATAAAGCGTTTGCAAATTTGTTTCTCTTGGGGTTTTAAATGGTTGCACCCGTTTTCAGGTGACTAAAGCATGATGTCTTTGAAATGTTCATGTAAATTGAAATGCATTTGTTGCAACGTTTTCAGGCGAGTAATGCACGAATAAAGCTTTATATTTGGACCAGAACTGTGTTTAAATTTAAAATTGGCGCTCATTTTGTGATTTTGGCGGTTGCAAGATGGCGGCGATGACGTCATTTCCGGTGATCGGTAAGCCGACGGCGATGACGTCATTTCCGGTGATCGGTGACCCAGCGGCGATGGCGTCATTTCTGGTCGGAGGCAAGATGGCGGCGATGACGTCATTTCCGGTCGGAGGCAAGATGGCGCTGCCCGCAGAGTGCACGAGGTGTTGAAAAAGTCTACAGAACTGGTAAGTGTTTGTTTGTTGCAGCCACAGCGGCAATTGTGTTTCAGCAAAAGCTGCAATTGTGTGTGTGTGTGTGAATATATGTGTGTGAATATATATATGTGTGTGTGAATATATGTGTGTGTGTGTGTGAATATATGTGAATGTGTGTGTGTGTTAATGTGTGTGTGTGTGAATATGTGTGTGTGTGTGAATATATGTGTATGTATGTGTGTGTGAATGTGTGTGTGTGTGCATGAATATATGTGAATGTGTGTGTGTGTGAATATATGTGTGTGTGTGTGTGAGAATATATGTGTGTGTGTTTGAATGTGCGCGTGTGTGTGTGTGAATGTGTGTGAGTGTGTGTGTGTGAATATGTGTGTGTGTGTGTGTGAATATGTGTGTGTGAATATGTGTGTGTGTGTGTGTGTATATATGTGTGTGTGAATATGTGTGTGTGTGTGAATATATGTGAGTGTGTGAATATGTGTGTGTGTGAATATGTGCGTGTGTATATGTGTGTGTGTGTGTGAATATATGTGTGTGTGTGTGTATGTGAATATATATGTGCGTGTGTGTGTATGTGGAATATGTGTGTGTGAGAAATAATATAGTGTTTTGTAGTTCAGAGCTTATTTGTTATGATTAGTAGCATGGTGGCTGTCAGGAAGAAGCTGTTCCTCAATGTACATGTTACAGTTTTCAGTTTACATAAGTTGGATGTGACTCCAGAAGTCGGGCATCAGTCAGTCCACAAGCCGTGAGAGTGAGTCAGTCCAAAGGCCATGAGTTAATCCCAAGGCAGTGAGTGAGTCCACAGGTCATGAGTAAATCGCTCACTACCCCCTCCTCCACTGACATCCCCCACCTCAAGACGCTGCCCTCCGCCTGGCTATAGGATGCACCCCCTACTGAAGCCCTCCACATCCCCTGCATGAGGACACCCCACCCCCTTCTCATCAGTTCACAACAACCCCTGCCCGAAGCTGCCCTTGGCTGCACGACATTTACCACCCATAATGTAGTGTCTTGAGGTGGGGGATGAGTCTGTGTATGTGTGTGTGATTGAGTCTGTGTGTGCGTGTGTGTATGAGTCTATGGGTGTGTGGGTCTTTGTGTGAATGTGTGTGTCATTGAGTTTCTGTGTGCGTGAATGAGTCTGTTTGTGTGTGAATATGTGTGTGCATGTGAATATGTGTGTGTTTGTGTGAATATGTGTGTGTGAATATGTGTGCGTGTGTATGTGTGTGTGAATATGCGTGTGAATATGTGTGTGTGAATATGTGTGTGTGTACGTGTGTGTGTCTGAATAAGTGTGGGAGTGAAAATGTGTGTGTGTGTGATTGAATGTGTGTGTGTGTGAATAAATGTGTGTATGAGTGAGTGCGCATATGTGTGTGAGTGCGTGTGAATATATGTGTGTGTGAAATAATATAGTATTTCGTAGTTCAGAGCTTATTTGTTAAGTTTAATAGCGTGATGGCTGTCAGGGAGAAGCTGTTCCTCAATGTAGCTGTTACCGTTTTCAGTTTACAAAAGTCGGACGTGACTCCAGAAGTCGGGCATCAGTCAGTCCACAAGCCGTGAGAGTCAGTCAGTCTAAAGGGCATGAGTTAATCCCAAGGCAGTGAGTGAGTCCACAGGTCATGAGTAAATCGCTCACTGCCCCCTCTCCTCCACTGACATGCCACACTTCCGCCTGGCTATAGGATGCACCCCCCACTGAAGCCGCCCTCATCCCCTGCATGAGCCCCCGCCCCCCATTTCTCATCAGCTCATGAGAACCCCCATCTGAAGCTGTGCCCCTCCCTTGGCTGCACAATGTTTACCACCCCCACCCCACCCTGACAGCCCCCACCTCAAAAAAATGTTTTGCACAAAATCTTCTGTGTTCATTAACAACTGAAATTGTCTTTAGGCTGCTTTTTCAACATCATGTCAGGAAATGTTAGAGGTCAAGGTGATGTGGCTATTGCTGTAGTATCCTCTAGGATAGCAGCTACATTTCTGCCTGGTGGAAGAACTACACATTCTCGATTCAAGATACCCATCCAAGTGGCTGAGGATACATTGTGCAACATCGAAAAGAACTCTAAGACGGCACATTTCACGAGGCAAGTGAAAGTCATTGTTTGGGATGAATGTCCAATGATTAGGAGAGAATGCTTTGAAGTTGTGGAACTCTTCCAGATGTCTTCAGCAACACCAAGCATTTTGGTGCCCCCTGCCAGTACAGGCCTCAGTGACTGAGCTGCCATCCCTCAGTGACTGAGCTGCCAGCCCAAAAATCCATTCCGCCCACAAACTGCATACTAGCCCTCTGGAAACCAGTACCTTTGGCCCAACATACTAGCTCAACAGAAATATGAAGGAAAATGTCAAAGGTTTCCTAAAGGATGGAACATCGCCCAAGAATGTTGTCATTAATAGCGTGCTTCGTTCAATGATGACTTCTGAGATAAATTCTCAGATTTTCCTTCTTAAAATTTGACCGCTGACTTTCTCTATATTAAAATTGTCTCTTTTTATCAACAGGAAATAGTCATCAAGAAGCAGCGAGCAGCAGAACACAACAAGACACAAGTAAAAACTTAATAAATCTCATCTTTAAAATTGAAATTGTTCTTATATTTTAAGAGTCATTCACATTTTAAACTTTAATAAAACATTTTTGCACTTTTAATGCCGTGTGTTATTCATCACAATAGAACCTAATAGGCAGGAACGGCTGCTCTGTGGGAGAGCCACTAAGAGTGCATGGGGGGGAGGTTGTTTGGAGATGCACTGAATGTGTGGGTGGGAGGGGAATGGCAAGGAGCAGAGTGGGGGGGGGGGGGGGGGGTGAGTGTACTGCCAGCGTACAAGGCGTGAGTGACTGCACTGCCAGCCCACGAGCCGTGAGTTAGTGAACTGCCAGCCCACCAGCTGTAAGTGACTGAACTGCCAGCCCAATAATCCATTCAGTCCACCCTCTTCCCCCTTCTCTCTTACAGTCTCACCTGTTTTGGGCAAAATTTCTGGCAGTTTCTCAGCCGCCAGCCTGCCAGGTCCGAGTGATTGTACTGCCAGGCCTCAGTGACTGAGCTGCCAGCCCTCAGTGACTGTGCTGCCAGTCCAAAAATCCATTTGGCCCACAAATTCCATACTAGCCCTCTGGAAATCAGTACCTTCAGCCCCAACACTCATACTAGGGCAAGGAACATAAGCATCTTTTTGCGAGGCAGAGAGGCAGAAAGAAAATGAGAAGATTTTTACAAAAGATATTTGATTTTTACGAGGATGTTTCTGTAACCGGCTTCTGTCTCCGCACTAGTATCTGTGGCGGACAAAGATGGCGGTTACCGAAGCCGGTTACGGAAATGGGGCCGAAATTTACCCATGAATCTGCCCATGACCGTACTACGTATTTTTCGTCGAGTGGACTATCTTGCTTGCTATAGGATCTTTGGTTCCAAGGAACTTAAAAGAGGCCACAGATGTGACTGTGGTGTTATTGATGGTGAGTGGGGGGAGGGGAGAGGGAGCTCTCCTAAAGTTTACGCATAGGAACCTGACATACAGGTTTCACACAGAGGGTAATGGGAATATAGAATGAGCTGCCAGTAGTAGTAGTAGCTGGGGCAGATACAATAACAACATTTAAAATACATGTTCCCAGGTACGTACACACACACACATAGTGAATGTTTAGAGGGATATCTTCTGAATTTGGAGTCGGCAGGGCAGTACTCTGCATATCGCCAACTTGTGCCTGATATGAGCCAGATGCAGAAAAGTGGGACTAGTTTTTAATGTGGCATCTTGGTCAGCATCCACAAGTTGGGCTGAAGGGCCAGTTGCTATGCTGTATGACTCTACAGTACAGAATAAAATAAATTCAATCCAAAATCATAATAGCACAAAAGTTTATAGCTGTAATTCAGGAGACCCCAGTGACACGAGTTGTGGGATTCAATATGCATGGAAAATCCACCACATCATACAAATATCAAAACTCTGGTGATCGTCCACAAATAAATGGATGCACCTTTTTGCAAGAAGTCATTTAGCGTTGTAGATCATTCTTCGTGGCTAGAGGACGGTTTAACAGATTAAAAGACGGAATGTAAAACCTGCCTGTTCCCCCCCCCCCCACCCCCCGTGCACGATGTAAAACGATACTGCTTAGAACATAAAAAGCTGGCGCTTTGATCGGCCAGGTGAACAACGGACCTAGATGGACTCAAGCAGTGTTATTCGGTGCCAGGAGGTGCTACCATGCCACTCGATCACAAAATGCGACTAGCCTCCCCGCTGAAATAACCGTACTATTAGCACTTCAAAATCCTCACGATCATTTAGTTTCTGGTCAGAAACCAACATGATAAAATTAAAAAATATATTTAGCCCAGATAAGTCACCGGTGAAGTTCAACAAACGAGTGATTGTAAGCAAACAAAGCACAATAAGGCTGGCTGCCAACCAATTAAGATAAGCACTGCCATTTACCTTCGACTCAACCTAGATAGGAACATCCACACTGTTGTACAGGGAATCAGTTTCATAAGATGACTATCCTTCCACTCCCCCTTTTTCTTACCGGAGAATTTTCCGCCGATGTCTCCCTGTCTCCGTCTGCGCTGTGAAATGAAGTAAGAATTGGACTTCTCCGTCACCCACAGCTTGAGAGCATTTTTCAGCAACACTTCTTCAGGCTTGAGCCACATAATGAACTCTCGCGGACATGAGAAACTAATAGAAACAGTTTTTGTTTTCGACTTCGCGTAAATGTAGCAGCTCAATGTTGCTCACATTGACTGAATACGTTTGCGTTTCACCTGAAGCAACGCTCACGTTGGACCTTCGCCGGGGCTCGCTCTCAATTTCACCTCCAATTTCCGGATTTCACTCGGTTCCGAGTCTTCCGGCTCTCACGGAGGAAGTCCCACCCCAAAATTTGCAACCATTCAGACCTTCTGAGCACTTATTTTCTCTGCTGAGTAAACTCGTAATCTATTCCAGTGACTACATGAACATTAAGTAATGGATACATAAATTAATGCATCGCAGCTCGCGATGGGTTGTAAAAGGTTGTTTGATACCCTGTCCCTGAAATATATGTAGAGAAGATTTTCTTTTCAATTTATAAGACAATCTTCCTTTATTCCTACTCGTTATATGATGATGATGCATGCCCAATAGTTTGATGCATAAACATGAATTTTCTTTTTAATTCAGGCAGCACTGGATTTGTTGTTCATACCTAATTAACCTTAAGAAGCTGGTGGTAAAATTGCCTTCGTCAGTTGCTGCAGCCCTTCTTGTGAAGGCGCTTCGATGTGCTGGGGAGGGCATCCCAGAATTTACACCCGAAACAGGGATAAAATCCCGAATTTATACCCGAACAAAGATAACATTCAGAATCGTGATATGCACCTCTTGGATGGGACCCTGTAAATTATAGGTTCTCTCATGTTTCCTTCCCCGAATAAAGAACAGCGTGGAAGGCAAGGGAGAGCAGTAACAAAAGAAACATTATGAATATGGTTATCTGTGACGGGAGATGCTCTCCAGAGATCATCTTTGTTTCCCTGCGCGAGTCTATTATTCTGTGCATCAATATAAATAACATCCGTATGACAAGAACGTCACAGATTGTTTGGCAACATTCAATGCACTCGATATTCAAGGTATGCCGTTACGGTATTGTGACAATCTCTTCATTATTTTTTTACAGTTTTTGTTCTGCTCACTTCCCTGCTACCACAGATTCATCAAGCTTTGGTTGCAATTGGTGCAGCAGTTAGTGCTGTTTCCACAAAGCTCCCTGGACCTGGGTTCGAATCTGGACACGTTGCTCCTATGTGTAAGTTTCTGCTGGGTGCTCAGTTTCCTCCCACATTCCACGTATATGCTGGTAGGTGTTAGATACTGTAAATTATCCTATTGGACACGTTAGTGGTAATACAATCAAAGGGCAGTGCATGCAAGTGTAAAGGAAATTAAATTGCTGCAGTACAGGGACTGTTCCACCAAGAGTTGGCATGGACGTGACCGGCAAAATGGTTTCTATCTGTGCCATTTATTGATTGAAAGATACAGCATGAAAACAGTCCCTTCAGCCCGCGGAATCCACGCCCACCATCGATCGTCCATTCTCATGTTCTATGTTATCCCATTTTCGTATCCATTCACCAACACACAATGGCCAATTAACCTACAAACCTGCACGTCTTTGGGATGTGGGAGAAATCTGGAGCACCCAGCCGAAACCCACATGGTTACAGGGATATCGTGCAAATTCCACAAACAGCACCCGAGGTCAGGATCAAACCTGGGACTCTGACGCTGTGAGGCAGCAGCTTAATCAACGGTGTCACTGTGCCACCATGTTAGGTAAATATACTGTACAAGCTAACTTTAGCTCCCACTCATTTTTACGTCAAAGGATTTTCAAAAGAAAATCCTCTGTAGCCAAAAGGCAACAGCAGAGATTCAAAGCAGTTTGGTCTAAAGAGAGTTGCCCCTTATCCTACTCACAGTACCTACTCTAGGATAAATACCTCTACTGCTGAAGATGCCTTATGCTGATATATAATTGGATGTGAATGCACACCACAATGCTCTTGCCACCAATTTCATGTCCAATAGTTGTCTGAAATGGAACCAATCTGATGCATATTTGGTGCCATGCTTAACCCCGGTGAACATTGGACTACAAGTCCATGTCTGGACATAAATCTAAGACATAGCTATATTGGACTATTCCAATGCACTCTTGACTGGCCTCCCTATTTATACGATCCATAAACGTGAGATCATCAAAAACAATTTTGCTCCTTTTGCAAATCGTGCCAAATGACAATCACTCATCATCTCTGAGATCTATATCTAGGCTTTATGTACATAGTGCTTTTAAATCTGGTCTCCTGTTGAACAATGGCCATCCTGAGGCATAACTCAGAATCAGTATCAAAGCTGGAGCCAATCCATATGAGGATGCATGTTTGGGCATCCAGCCTATACTCAGAGGCCTACATAAAAAGCACCCGGGAAATACTGCAAATTAGCCTATGAGAGTTATAGAGATACAGCACAGGAACAGATGTTCCTGGCACTCATCATGTTTAGATTAGTTTAGAGATACAGCACGGAAACGCACCCTTCGGCCCACCGAGTCCGCACTGACCAGCAATCCCTGCACATTAAAACTACCCTACACGCACTAGGGGCAATTTTTTACATTTACACCAAGCCAATTAACCCATAATTGGGTGGAAACCCACCTGGTCACACAGAGAATGTGCAAACTTCACAGATAGCACTGAAGCTGAGGATTGAACCAGGTCTCTAAAGTTTACTAGCTCTGCTAGCTGCTACCAACATTGTGAAGCCTTCACATGGTTGAGCATCTAGGACAGCATTTTAGCCCTTGTGAGAATTGTATTGCTTTAAAAAATGACCTAATTTCCTCCCTAAAAAGTGTCAAAGTTTTGCAGATTTCTTTAACCAAAGCTACAGCACTATTAATTCAAATAACATGGATGTTGAGATCTCTGCAGGACATATCTGTGCATTTAACTATTTCATATTCTATTTGACAACTTTTTGGATGGTTAATATTTTATTTTTCTCTCTTTACCTGGAGCAAGTTACATGGAAATAACTCCATTCAATCCAGTTTTAATTTCCTCTCACCCAATTGCTATTATTCACAAGAGAGTAAATAGTGATTTTTTTTGTGGGTTAATTATTAACAGGAAACTTTGTAGCCAAGCATAATGTTATCCATGTCTTACATGACAAGCACTCTACTATTGAAAAATGAATAATGATGTAAAACAGAATATATTAGAAATACTCCGCAGATCAGGCAACAGAAGAGTTACCAATTCAAAGCAGTGGCCTTTTATCATATGAAAGTAAATTTGGAAGTCAAATGTGTCTGAATATTGATATGGAACAGTAAAACTAATTTCAAAAGCTGTATCATTGCCCTATTTGAGAACTGCTAACCAAGACCAGGGGGTCAGCCATGGAACTATCTGGTTGGTACTGGTCAGTTGCTTCCTGAATAAAATTAGCATTTATCTATTGAGTAACAGCGGACAACAATTATTTGCTGTATCCTTCATGTACTTTCGGCACTCTAATTCATTCTCATCAATGTTCCAGTACTTCAGAGGATTCTTGTAATTATCAAATTTGACAGGGTGTGTCTGCCCAGGCCTTTCAAAGCCCTTTGCAAGATTAATGAAATTATTGAAGAATCTGATGTCTGTGGACTAAATTAAGAAATCAAATGTGCTGAATCCAGAGCAATAGAGGACTACTATCACTTAATGGAACTAAATTCAAACCTTTGCGCTATAACAATTCTAGGATCTTCTGCCAGTCATTGAATGCTATTCATTTGCATCCGATCTAAGATTCATACTTCAGACAAATGAAAGTTCCCTCCTATGGTACAGATTAAGTAAACATACAGTGGCTTGCAAAAGTATTCATACCCCTTGAACTTTTCCACATTTTGTCACGTTACAACCACAAACATAAATGTATTTTATTGGGATTTTATGTGATAGACCAACACAAAGTGGCGCATAATTGTGAAGTGGAAGGAAAATGATACATGGTTTTCAATTTTTTTTACAAATAAAAAACTGAAAAGTGTGGCGTGCAAAAGTATTCAGCCCCCTTTACTCTGATACCCCTAAATAAAATCCAGTGCAACCAATTGCCTTCAGAAGTCACCTAATTAGTAAATAGAGTCCACTTGTGTGTAATCTAATCTCAGTATAAATACAGCTGTTCTGTGAAGGCCTCAGAGGTTTGTTAGAGAACATTAGTGAACAAACAGCATCATGAAGCCCAAGGAACACACCAGACAGGTCAGGGATAAAGTTGTGGGGAAGTTTAAAGCAGGGTTAGGTTATAAAAAAATATCCCAAGCTTTGAACATCTCACGGAGCACTGTTCAATCCATCATCCGAAAATGGAAAGAGTATGGCACAACTGCAAACCTACCAAGACATGGCCGTCCACCTAAACTGACAGGCCGGGCAAGGAGAGCATTGATCAGAGAAGCAGCCAAGAGGCCCATGGTAACTCTGGAGGAGCTGCAGAGATCCACAGCTCAGGTGGGAGAATCTGTCCACAGGACAACTATTAGTCGTGCACTCCACAAATCGGGCCTTTATGGAAGAGTGGCAAGAAGAAAGCCATTGTTGAAAAAAAGCCATAAGAAGTCCCGTTTGCAGTTTGCCACAAGCCATGTGGGGGACACAGCAAACATGTGGAGGAAGGTGCTCTGGTCAGATGAGACCAAAATTGAAGTTTTTGGCCTAAATGCAAAACGCTATGTGTGGCGGAAAACTAACACTGCACATCACCCTGAACACACCATCCCCACTGTGAAACATGGTGGTGGCAGCATCATGCTGTGGGGATGCGTTTCTTCAGCAGGGACAGGGAAGCTGGTCAGAGTTGATGGGAAGATGGATGGAGCCAAATACAGGGCAATCTTGGAAGAAAACCTGTTAGAGTCTGCAAAAGACTTGAGACTGGGGCGGAGGTTCACCTTCCAGCAGGACAACGACCCTAAACATACAGCCAGAGCTACAATGGAATGGTTTAGATCAAAGCATATTAATGTGTTAGAATGGCCCAGTCAAAGTCCAGACCTAAATCCAATTGAGAATCTCTGGCAAGACTTGAAAATTGCTGTTCACAGACGCTCTCCATCCAATCTGACTGAGCTTGAGCTATTTTGCAAAGAAGAATGGGCAAAAATTTCAGTCTCTAGATGTGCAAAGCTGGTAGAGACATACCCCCAAAAGACTTGCAGCTGTAATTGCAGCGAAAGGTGGTTCTACAAAGTATTGACTCAGGGGGGCTGAATACTTTTGCACGCAACACTTTTCAGTTTTTTATTTGTAAAAAAATTTGAAAACCATGTATCATTTTCCTTCCACTTCACAATTATGCACCACTTTGTGTTGGTCTATCACATAAAATCCCAATAAAATACATTTATGTTTGTGGTTGTAATGTGACAAAATGTGGAAAAGTTCAAGGGGTATGAAAACCTTTGCAAGCCACTGTATGTTATACTAATATTATAATGATCAAGGCATCAGAACTGATTTTTAAGGATGGCCTGTTCATTTATTCATGCCTATGTGACGTTCGTTATCCAATGAAGTAAACTGAAATTAAACTAATAGTAAAATTCCTTCTTATCAATTGTCACAGATAAATGCTCCATTTTTGTGGTTTTGTTGTGACATCCTTTTTTCTATTCGTAGGACTCTTCTTCCATCCACAGTGGAATTGGCAAATAGTCTTTTTATTTAATTACTGGTAAAGTTCACTTATTTCATGCTTCCAGTAGGGAATCACAAAAACATGCATTAATGTCTCAGGGTCATTCAAGGCTATGCAATAGAAATACAGTGCATTCAAAATTGAGCTTAGGTTCATCCTGCTTCCATTGATTATCCTTCAGATGTTTCTACAACTAGATTGGTCCACCAGTGGTAAATTAAATTGATTGGACATGATTTGGAAAGGCACACACCTGTCTATATAAGGTCCCACAGTTGACAGTGCATGTCAGAGCAAAAACCAAGCCATGAAGACAAAGGAATTGTCCGTAGACCTCCGAGACAGGATTGTGTTTAGACGCAAATCTGGGGAAGTGTATAAAACAATTTCTGCAGTATTGCAGGTCCCGAAGAGCACAGTGGCCTCCGTCATTCTTAAATGGAAGAACTTTGGAACCACCAGGACTCTTCATAGAGCTGGACGCCTGGCCAAACTGAGCAATCAGGGGAGAAGGGCCTTGGTCAGGGAGGTGACCAAGAACCCGATGGTCACTCTGACAGAGCTCCAGAATACCTCTGCGGAGATGGGAAAACATTCCAGAAGGACAACTATATCTGCAGCACTCCACCAATCAGGCCTTTGTGGTAGAGTGGCCAGATGGAAGACACTCCTCAGTAAAAGGCACATGACAGCTGCTTGCAGTTTGCAAAAAGGCACCTAAAGGACTCTCAGACCATGAGAAACAAGATTCTCTGGTCTGATGAAATCAAGATTGAACTCTTTGGCCTGAATGCCAATTATCACGTCTGGAGGAAACCAGGCACCGCTCATCACCTGGCCAATACCATACCTACGGTGAAGCATGGGGTTGGCAGCATCATGCTGTGGGAATGTTTTTCAGCGGCTGGAACTGGGAGACTGGTCAGAATTTACGAGGGGCAAGACTAATTGATGAAAGGACGGTACTTACAAGGCCTGAGAAGTTTATGGCACAGTTTTTTGAAGTGATGATTGGGACTGATAAAAAGATTACAATGCTTGAGAAGTGGGGAAATGTTATACGGTCATAAAGCAAAAGGCAAGGGCAGCTGGCAGATATGCAGTTTGATGGAAACAGGTAAGAAGTGGTTCTCATGAACAGGATGAACTCAGTTCACGTACTTAGAGAAGCAGAAAAGAACTGGAGATAGGCGAAGTTGAGGATCAGGGAAATTAGATAGGCTTGGCCAATAAAAGTAATCCAGACAGCATTTTGGAATACATTGACATGGTTCTGTTTTATTACAGGCCTTGCATGCCAAGGATATGCAACAAAATATGAAACATGACTACTTTCATTTACATGACATTGCTGTGTCCCAAACATTATGGTGCCCTGAAATGGGGGGAACTATGTATAAACACTGCTGTACTTTCTACATGGTGAAACCAAAATGTATTAAAATGGCCTTCATTAAAATCTGACAATGTGCACTTTAATCACATGTGATTTTGTTCTATTACAAATCTCAAATTGTGGAGTACAGAGGCAAATAAGTAAATGATGGGTCTTTGTCCCAAACATTATGGAGGGCACTGTATTTGAGATCTCCTGATTACTTTTGGTATATGACTTTTAGATTTGTTGTTAATTTGATGGATTCTAAAGGAAAGACATTAAGTGTCCTATTCTCCGGTTATTTTGACCTCATTCTTGCAATGGGACATCATGAAATAAAATTGTTAGCAGCTGTTTCATAACTGCAGAACTTTAAAAAAAGATAATTTAAGAGGTTTAATTTGGCATAACACTAGTTACAAAAAAAATCTTCCTCACTACATTACAGTTCAAAGGGATTGAAACGCGTCCCTTCTCCACCATCAACACCGAGACTATGAACAAAATCTATATTTTGCACTTCTTTGTATTGTGGCTTCAATCCCACAGAAACTACGGCAGAACTCAATCACTTCCATTTTTTAAAACTCATTTAGGAACTTAGCTGCTTCCCTTTTTTGTCCAGAAAAAGGTTTTGTTTTATAATTCCTCTTAAGTATCCAATTTGTTTGCACTCATTTGCAAAGTTACATTTGTATATCTCTTTCCTGGGAACCTTTCTGGCATGTTAACTTCTGTATACTTTCTATAATAATTGTACTTGTATTAAATCCAATTGTTGACTTCAGAATGGGGGAAATTAGGAGACAACAAGCCAGTTTTTATTATGGGGGCAGTGGTGGTGCGAACAGCTTCAAATTAGTCATAGAGTGATACAGTGTGGAAACAGTCCCTTTGGCCC
This sequence comes from Amblyraja radiata, assembly GCF_010909765.2. NCBI lineage: Eukaryota > Metazoa > Chordata > Chondrichthyes > Rajiformes > Rajidae > Amblyraja > Amblyraja radiata. Next base: position 39,496,194 of record NC_045961.1, read on the forward strand.
AACTTGCCCATACCGGCCAACATGTCCCAGCTACACTAGTCCCACCTGCCTGCGCTTGGTCCATATCCCTCCAAACCTGTCCTATCCATCTACCTGTCTAACTGTTTCAACTACCTCACCTGGCACCTTGTTTCATACACCCACCACCCTTTGTGTAAAAAAGTTACCCCTCAGATTCCTATTAAATCTCTTCCCCTTTACCTTGAACCTATGTGTCCTCTGGTCCTCAATTCCCCTACTCTGGGCAAGAGACTGTGCATCTACCCGATCTATTCCTCTCATGATTTTGTACACTTCTATAAGACTTCCCCTCATCCTCCTGCACTCCATGGAATAGAGAACCAGTCTACTCAACCTCTCCTTATAGCTCACACCCTCTAGTCCTAGCAACATCCTCGTAAATCTTCTCTGTACCCTTTCCAGCTTGATAACATCTTTCCTATAACACGGTGCCTAGAACTGAACATAATCTACATGAAGCATTGCCTCAAGAAGGTGCCATCTATCATCAAGGATCCTCAGCATTTGGGTAAGGCCCTCTTCCCACTGCTACCATCAGGCAGGAGGCATACAAGCCTGAAGTTGCACATCACCGGGTTCAGAAACAGCGACTTTCCTACAACTATTGGATTCTTGAAATGACCCGCAAAACCTTTGCTTTGGCAATGGAACACCTCTTGCACTACCACAGACTTGCTTTTTCCTAATTTTGCACTAATATCTATTTTTTTAGACGTTTTTCTTCTTATTGTCTTGCAGATATAGAATCTAAAAGTCTGATCTTGACCACTTCTTGTTGTTCTGTATATTGATTTTAGAAAAAACGCTGCCACCGATGGCTGTGATTTTTTGGCCTCTGCTGCACGGGACAAGAGGATTTTTTCCATCGATGAAAAATAAAAGGAGTATTAGTGTTTAAAAAATGTTGAGATTATCTCTCCTGTCAATTACGCCATGAAGGCCACGCCCCTTCTGGTGGGAGGGGGAGAGGGACTATAAAACGCAGAAGTGTGGCCGTGGCTCAGTCTCTGCAAGATGGAGGAGGGAGAGGTCATGACTCGCTGTCTTTAATGGCCTTGCACCCTGCTTGAAATGGTATGAAACTACACTTGAATTTGGTGGCCTTGCACCCTGCTTGAAGTGGTAAGAAATTGCACTTGAATTTGGTGGCTTTGCACCCTGCTTGAAATGAAATTTCAAGGAAGAGCCGTGAGTCAACTGCCAGCCCGCCAGCCGTGAGTGTGAGCTGCCAGCACAACAGGCTTGAGTGACTGAGCCGCCAGCCGCCAGCCCAAGAATCCATTCGGCCCACAATGTCCATACTAGCCCTTTGGAAACCAGTCCCTTCAGCCCACAACACCTATACTAGCGCTCCAGAACCCCCCACCCCCCATTGGCCACCAATATTGGAATTGGTGGAGAGGTGGAATATTGCGTTGGGAGACCAGCCATCCCGTGTGATGCTGGGACCCAACGGGTCCCACTTAGTCTAGTAGTTTATATTAAATGTATAAATAATTTCCATATAATTTGTATTTTTGTGTGTTGTCGCAGTCTAAACATGCTTCCCTCAGCAAACTAAAATGCATCCCTTCCACACCATGTGACGGTTACTTTAAGCTGGCTTTTTCTACTCCTCTTTATCAATTTTCAACATATTAATTATCTCTACCGTAGACTGAGATCATAGCAGTGTCCTTACAACGGTAGAGTGATAGGAGCACTCATTTATTATTCCATTTATGCTTCTGCCTTGATTTTTTTAAATATTGAGCCACCCACTCATGTGACTGTCCATTTACCATTTACGTACCGATAGACAACTTTTAACTTCCCTTTTATAATTGTCACCCTCTTTCTTTCCGCTTTTGTTTTTCACTTCTACTCTCATTTTACTATATTTAGTCTGGTTCTCACTGGAGTTATTCACCTGGCATGCTCCACCTCTCCACCCCTCCCTCTCTTTTATTCTATCTTCTTTATTTCTCTTGATTTTTAAGGGTCTGGCTTTGAGTCTTTTGCTTTGGGTCTTTTGCTTGTTCCCCACTCCTCCCCTCGGCACACACACCCCACCCGCTGTAGGAACATACCTACCCTGTTCCTGAAACAGAACAGTAAAACAGAAACATCTTCTATTAAAGGTAGAGCAATCTTTGCTTCCAGTTTCTCCTAGCTAGATTCTTATTTCATTCCATTGAAGTTACCCCTCTTCCAATATAGAAATTGAACTTCAGAAAACCTAATGATACAATGAGCACTGCTTCCATCTGAAGAAAGGTCTCGACGCGAAACGTCACCCATTCCTTGTCTCCAGAGATGCTGCCTGTCCCGCTGAGTTACTACAGCATTTTGTGTCTATCTTCAATTTAAACCAGCATCCGCAGTTATTTCCTACACTGCTTCCCAAGTGTTCTCTTAATGATCGTTGATCCATTTCAATCCCCAGAACCAGATCCACTAATCATTCTCTCCTGCAGATTTATATCTCTAAACCACCCAATATTTGACAGTCTGTTGAAATCCCAGAATAGTGTGATAGCGTCCTTCTACTTAACCTAATATATATTGTACTTGGCCTCTCAAAGACATGCTCATTCTCCAGTAGTATGTCTCTTATTTAAAAGAAAATGTGACTTTCATCATTTAACAAGTACCAATATTTTTATTAGAGTCATAGTCATAGAGCGTGGAAACAGGCCCTTCTGCCCAACTTGCCCACACGGACCAACATGTCCCATCTACACTAGTCACACTTGCCTGTGTTTGGCCCATATCCCTCTAAACCTGTCCTATCCATATGCCTGTCTAATTGCTTCTTAAACGTTGCTATAATCCCGAATGGATCATGGTCCAAGACGAAAGAGCTCAAAATGCAAGGAGAAAATAAGGAGGTGGAACACATTACACTTTGCAACAAAGCTACTTTATTTTTTGGAGACACACGAAGTTGCAGATGCTGATGTGCTAAAATAGACACAGTGCTGAAGTAACTCAGTGGGCCAGACAATATCTCTAGTGATGTTTCAGATCAGGACCCTTCTTCAGATCTTTTTTATTTTTCATTAACTAAATTAATGGATGGAGCAACATGACACTAGGTGGAAGAGAAGGATGTCTTCACATCATTTACCTTTATACATAACTAACATTCATATCTCTGCTGAGAAATTATTTTTTACACCGAGTCTCTGAGTCTCCTAATGTATCAATGTTACATTTCATTTCCATGGCAGCCATCAGCCTGAATCTTCCAAATAATACCCAATGTCAGATAATTATGTTGCAGTCAAAGCTAGAAATGTGACCCCTGACAAATAAGCTTGTCCAAATAAATTTTGCTGAGAATGTTTATGGCCAAAAGAAAAAAATAAAATGTTCACTCAAACCATCTAAGACGAATCTTATTTCTTTATTGTAATAGTTTTGAAATGTTCACGTTCTTTGACATTTTTATAATCTAGTTCACCATTTTCTACAAATGGACAAAAGCTGATTAGGTTATTAAAGACAATGGGAAGAAAAAGAGGTTAATTACTGCATGCAAATCCTGATTTTAGATGACTTGAAATATTTGCCTCCAGGAAAAGCAACTCATTTTGTGTCTGTTCCCACATTTATTTACCCCACCATGTTGACCATTCTCTGAAGCCGGAGTTAATAGTCATGCAGCTGATATGGCCCACTATCCAGATAGAAAGAATTATGCATAAAGAGCTAACACTATCTCTGATCAACAGAATTGGTTCTCGACACCTCCCTGTGAAGTTTAATCAACTCTCCACAGAAGGTACTCCTTAAATGATCTGAAGCTGTTCGCCCTCACACCGTTGCATGTGCCTAATCCCACAGTTATTGTGGCAGATGACAGATCAGGCTTCCTGAATGTGAACTTATGGAAACCAACTATCCCAGATGAAGGCTCTGACTACATCCTCAGGACATGTGCAGATCAGCTGGTCGAAGTATTCATGGACATCTTTAACTTTTCCACACTTTATTCTGAGGTTCTCACTTGCTGGAAGACCACTATCATTCGGTGCCAACGGAAATCAAGGTAGTATGACTTAATGACTACCATTCAGTGGCCCTAACATGCACCATCATGAAGCGCTTTGAAAGGGTATTCATGGTGTACAATAAATCCAGCCTCCCAGACAGTCTTGATCCATTGCAGTTCACCTACCATTGCAAGAGATTCACAGCAGATACCATCTCCCTGGCCTTACACTCATTGCTGGAACATCTGGAAACAAGGATACATAGAAACATAGAAAATAGTAGGCCATTCAGCCCTTAATAATAATAATGTCTTTATTTATATAGCACATTTTTAGTCAACTTGCATTGACCCCAAAGTGCTTCACATAATTACATCCACACACACAGGCAAAGGTGGGTGAAGTGTCTTGCCCAAGGACACACACAGGCAAAGGTGGGTGAAGTGTCTTGCCCAAGGACACAACGACAGTATGCACTCCAAGCGGGATTCGAACCAGCTACCTTCCGGTTGCCAGCCGAACACTTAGCCCATTGTGCCATCTGTCTTAGAGCCAGCACCGCCATTTAATATGATTTTGGCCGATCATCCAGAATCAATACCCTGCCCCTGGTTTCTCCCCATATCCCTTGTTTTCGTTAGCCCAAAGAGCTATATCTAACTCTCTCTTGAGTATATCCAGTGAATTGGCCTCCACTGCCCTCTGTGGCAGAGAATTCCACAGATTCACAACTCCCTGGCTGTAAAAGCTTTTCCTCATCTCAGTCCTAAATGGCGACTGCTTATTCTTAAACTGTGACCCCAGGTTCTGGACTCCCCCAACATGGGGAACATTTCCCCCTCATCTAGCCTGTGTAGTTATATATGGGATGATTGTACTCACATGAAGTATGATTTGACTGGATAGCAAACAAAGCTTTTCACTGTCTCCATAATAAGCCAATATCCCTTAATAAGATTTTTTCATCAAACAAAAGTAGCAGTCATATTACTCCAGGTTGTTTTTAAAGGCTTTGAATGGCCAAACATTTTTAAATCTCACCCACGTCAATTCACTTGCACTTCTAACCTTTTGCACTGTCCCCTTTCTATTAATGCTGTGCCAAGACCTAAATTGAAAATCTAATTGAGCCTTCAATAGTCCTATGTGAGACAAATTAAATTATTAATGATCTTGCCAGGGAAAATATATTCAGTTTTAAATCAGTTTCAATTTAAAACTGAAATTTTATCATTTTTTTAATTAAAACTGACAAAATATATCAGTTTAAAAAAACTGATATATTTAAAACTTTTATATCAGTTTTAAATATATTTAAATCAGATATAAATATATCTATATTTATATAGATATTAAATCAGATATATCTATATTTGTGTCGAGAATAGATATGAGCAGTCCCAGTCGTCCAATGTTCGCACAATTCGAACATAGGAAGCTTAAGGCCAGTAAAGGATTTATTCGCTGAAGGGTTGTTCTGGCTTTGTGCAATGTTGTTTTTCATTTTCCTCAATATTATTACTTTAAGTTCCTTCCGCTACACCTTGGGAATTGTTCTCCAGAAATCTGCAGTCAGTGTCAGAAAATTATATGCAAATAATGTGTCCAAAATCAATGTTAGTCTCTTGCATACTGTGATCAATAAGTTTGATCCAGAAGTGCATGGTCCACAAGTGCATTGTCTCTCTGTGCAATTGAAGAAAAATAACAATATGGACGGGCTGTTATGCTGCATATAGACACAAAAAGCTGGAGTGTCTCAGCGGGTCAGGTACCATCTCTGGAGAAAAGGAATGTGACATTTCGTGTCGAGACGCTTCTTCAGATTGGGAGTCAGGGGAAAGGGAAACGACAGTTAGAGGCGGTGATGTAGAGAAATATAGAATACATGAAAGAATGATATGCAAAAAAAAAACGATGACCAAGAAAGCAGGGAGCCCACAATGGCCCTTGGTTGGCATGGCCAAGATGATAACAAGTTATATAGACAATGAAACTCAATAGGATGACAGTGGAACTAGTACAACAACTAGGGTGGGGGAGGAATGGAGAGAGAGGGGATGCAAGGGTTACTTGAAATTAGAGAAATCAATATAAATACCATTGGGTTGTAAGCTGCCCAAGCCAAATATGAGGTGCTGTTCCACTGATTTGCATTTGGCCTCACTCTGACAATGGAGGACAGAAAAGAAGGTAGACAAAAATGGTGGAGAAACTCAGCGGGTGAGGCAGCAACTACGGAGCGAAGGAATGGGTGATGTTTCAGGTCGAGACCCTTCTTCAGACTGATGTGGAGGTGGGGGGGGGGGGGGGAAGAAGAAAGGAAGAGGCGGAGACAGTAGGCTGCGGGAAAGCTGAGAAGGGATGGGGAAGGAGGGAGAAAGCAAGGACTACCTGAAATTGGAGAAGTCAATGTTCATACCGCTGGGGTGTAAACTGCCCAAGCGAAATATGAGGTGCTGCTCCTCCAATTTGTAGTGGGACTCATTCTGGCCATGGAGGAGGCCCAGGACAGAAAGGTCGGATTCAGAATGGGAGGGGCAGTTGAAGTGTTGGGCCACCGGGAGATCAGATTGGTTAATGCGAACCGAGCAGAGGTGTTGGGTGAAGCAATCGACAAGCCTATGCTTGGTCTCACAGATGTAGAGCAGTTGACACCTAGAGCAGCGGATGCAATAGATGAGGTTGGAGGAGGTGCAGGTGAACCTCTGCCTCACCGGGAAAGACTGCTTGGGTCTTTGGATGGAGTCGGGGGGGAGGTAAAGCGACAAGTGTAGTATTTCCTGCGGTTGCAAGGGAAAGTACCAGGAGAGGGGGTGGTTTGGGTGGGAAGGGACGAATTGACCAGGGAGTTACGGAGGGAAACCGAAAGGGGAAGAGATGGAAAGATGTGGCCAATGGTGGGATCCCGTGGAGGTGGCAAAAATGTTGGAGGATTACCTGTTGTATGTGACGGCTGGTAGGGTGGAAGGTGAGGGCAAGGGGGACTCTGCCCTTGTTATGAGTCGGGGGGTTGGGGAGTGAGAGCAGAGCTACGGGGTATAGAAGAGACCCTGGTGAGAGCCTCATCTCTAGTCGAAGAGGGGAACCCCCGTTCCCTAAAGAATGAGGACATCTCCGATGCCCTGGTTTGGAACACCTGGGTGCAGATGCGGCGTAGACGGAGGAATTGGGAGTAGGGGATAGAGTCCTTACAGGAAGCAGGGCGGGAAGAAGTGTAGTCCAGATAGCCATGGGAGTCAGTGGGTTTGTGTAGATGTTGGTCAGTAGTCTGTTACCTGCGATGGAGATAGTGAGGTCTAGAAACGGTAGGGAGATGTCGGAAATGGTCCAGACATCTGAATTTGAGTGCCGGATGGCAGTTAGTGGTGAAATGGATGAAGTTAGTGAGTTCGGCATGGGTGCAGGAGGTAGCACCAATGCAGTTGTCAATGTAGAGTTCGGAGATAGGGCCATGGTACGCCTCGAACAAGGATTGTTCGACATACCCTACAAAGAGGCAGGGATAGCTGGGGCCCATGCGCGTGCCCATAGCTACGCCTTGGATTTGGAGGAAATGGGAGGAGTCAAAGGAAAAGTTGTTGAGGGTAAGGACCAGCTCTGCTTGGCGGATGAGAGTATTTGTAGATGGAGATTGGTTGGTTCTGCGGTCGAGGAAGAAACAGAGGGCTTTAAGACCCTCCTGATGGGGGATGGAGGTGTAGAGTGACTGGACATCCATGGTGAAGATGAGGGAGTGGGGGCCTGGAAAACGGAAGTCATGGAGGAGACGAAGAGCGTGTGAGGTGTCTTGGACATAGGTAGGGAGGGATTTGACCAGGGGGGATAGGATGGAGTCGAGGTATGTGGAAATAAGTTCGGTAGGACAAGAACAAGCAGAAACAATGGGTCTGCCAGCACAGTCAGGTTTGTGGATTTTGGACAGAAAGATCAGTATGGGAATGGCAAGGGGAGTTAAAGTGTTTGGCAACTTGAAGATCACGTAGGCCAAGACAGACTAAGCGAAGGTGTTCAGGGAAATGATTGCCCTGTCTACGTGTGGTCTTGCCAATATATAAGAGTGCACACCTGCAACTATGGATACAGTAGATGAGGTTGGAGGAGGTGCAAGTGAACCTGAAAGGACTGTTGGGGTCCCTGGACAGTCGAGGGTGGAGGTATAGGGACAGGTGTTGCATCTCCAGCAGTTGCTGGGGAAAGTACCAGGGGAGGAGGTGGTTGGGTGCGGAGGGGTGAGTTAACCAGGGAGCTGCGGAGGGAACGGTCTCAGCGGAAAGAGGAAAAGGGTGGAGATGGGAAGATGTGACTATTGGTGGGATCCCGTTAGAAGTGGCAAAAATGCCGGTGTATTATGTGTTGTATGCAATGGCTGATTGGGTGAAAGGTGAGGAGAGAGGGACTCTGACCCTGTTGCGACTGGGAGGAGGGGGAGAAAGAACAGAGCTACAGGGTACCCAGGAGACACTTGTGAGTGCCTTATCTATGATAGATATGCTAATATGCTGAGTCAGTTCAACATGTTTCAACATGACCATCAAATGAAAGCAGCAGTTCTGACAATGTTATGGGACCCATGGAGCAGGAACTGTCCTTGCAGTGGAAAATCTATACTGCTACTGTTCAAGGTGCAAAATGTTGAATCTGACGGCACCATTGTAATCTGAAAGCAATTTTACTCTTCCCAGCACTTGACTGTATGACTTTAATCTACACATAGATCGGGAGGAGGAGGATTTCCTAGAATGTATACGGGGTGGGTTTTTAAACTAATATGTAGAGGAACCGACTAGAGGGCAGACAATCCTAGACTGGGTATTGCGTAATGAGGAAGGATTAAGGGCCTGTCCCACTTGGGCATCATTTGCGCGTCATTTACACAACATCATTTATGCGTCACGACGCGCGTCGTGACGTGCACGTGATGCACGCATGGAGTGCATTACGCGCGCATGGTGCGTGGTGACATAGGCAGTGATGCGCGGTCGCGTGCGGCGCCCCAGGATTTTTGGATAAACAAAATCTTCACGCGCCACCTGCGTGACGTGGAAATGACACCCAAGTTGGACAGGCCCTTAAGTTAGCGATCTTGTTGAGCAAGGCCCCTTGGGCAAAAGTGGCCATAATATGGTGGAATTCTACATTAGGATGGAGAGTGACACGGTTAATTGAGAGACTAGGGTCCTGAACTTGAATAAAGGAGACTTTGAAGGTATGAAATGGGAATTGACTAGGATAGACTGGCAAATTATACTTAAAGGGTTGACAGTGGAGATGCAATGGCGAAGATTTAAAGACCACATGGATGAACTCCAGAAATTGTTCATCCCTGTCTGGTGAAAAAATAAAACTGGGAAGGCGGCTGACGAGGAAAGTCATGGATTGTGTTAAAGCCAAGGAAGAGCCATATGAATTGGCCAGAAGAAGCGGCAAACCAGAGGACTGGGATACATTTAGAACTCAACAGAGGAGGACAAAGGTGTTAAATAAGAGGGGTAAAAAGAGCATGAAAGAATGCTTGCGGGGAATATAAAAACTGACTGTAAACGTTTCTTTAGATATGTAAAAAGGAAAAGATTAGTGAAGACGAATGTAGGTCCCTTACAGTTAGAGACAGGTGAATTTATATTGGTGAAACAAGGAAATGGCAGAAAAGTTTAACGAGTACTTTGGTTCTGTCTTCACTAAGGAAAACACAAACAATCTCCTGGAAATACTAGGGGACCAATGATCTAGTGAGAGGGAGGAACCAAAGGGAATCCACATTAGTCAGAAAATGGTGTTGGGATTGAAGGCAGATAAATCCCCCGGGCCTGATGGTCTGCATCCCTCAAGGTGGTGGCCCAAGAAAGCATGGATGCATTGGTGATCATTTGTCAAAGTTCTCTCGACTCTAGATCAGTTACTGTGGACTGGAGGGTAGCCAATGTAACTCCACTTTTTAAGAAAGAAGGGAGAGAGAATTATAGACCAGTTAGACCAGTTAGCCTTACATTGGTAGTGGGGAAGATGGTGGTGTCGATTATTAAAGATGTTATAGCAGCACATTTGGAAAGCAATGACGGGATCGGTCAGTCAGCATGGATTTATAAAGGGGAAATCATGCTTGACTAATCTTTTGGAATTTTTTGAGGATGTAACAAGTAGAATGGATAAGGGTGATCCAGTGGATGTGGTGTATCTGGACTTTCAAAAAGCCTTTGACAAGGTCCCACACAAGAGATTGGTGTGCAAAATTAGAGCACATGGTAATGGGGGTAGGATATTGACATGGATCGAGAACTGGTTAACAGGTAGGAAGCAAAGAGTAGGAATTAACGGGTCCTTTTCAGAATGGAAGGCAGTGACTAGTGGGGTGCCGCAAGGCTCGGTGCTGGGACCACAGTTGTTTCCAATATATATTAACAATTTAGACAAGGGATTTAAATGTAACATCTCTAAGTTTGCTGATGACACAAAGCTGGGTGGCAGTGTGAGCTGCGAGGAGGATGCTATGAGGCTGCAGGGTGACTTGGATAGGTTGGGCGAGTGGGCAGAAGCATGGCAGATGCAGTATAATGTGGATAAATGTGAGGTTATCCACTTTGGTGGCAAGAACAGGAAGGCAGATTATTATCTGAATGGTGTCAGGTTAGGAGAAGGGGAGGTGCAAGGAAACCTGGGTATGCTTGTACATCAGTCATTGAAAGTAAGCATGCAGGTGCAGCAGGCAGTGAAGAAAGCTAATGGCATGTTGGCCTTCATTGCGAGAGGATTTGAGTTTAGGAGCAAGGAGGTCCTACTGCAGTTGTACAGGGCCCTGGTGAGACCGCACCTGGAGTATTGTGTGCAATTTTAGTCTCCTAATTTGAGGAAGGACATTATTGCTACCAGATTAATTCCCGGGATGGCGGGACTGACGTATGATGAAATAATGGGTCGACTGGGCTTGTATTCGCTGGAATTTAGGATGAAAGGGGATCTTATAGAAACATATAAAATTCTTAGAGGATTAGACAGGGTAGATGTAGGAAAAATGTTCCCAATGTTGGGGGAGTCCAGAACCAGGGGTCACAGTTTAGGAATAAGGGGTAGGCCATTTAGGACTGAAAACTTTTTCACCTAGACAGTTGTGAATCTGGGTGAATTCACTGGATGTGTTCAAGAGAGTTAGATTTAGCTCTTAGGGCTAAGGGAATCAAGGGATATGGGGAAAAAGCCAGAATGGGGTACTGATTTTGGATGATCAGCCATGATCATATTGAATGGCGGTGCTGGGTCGAAGGGCCGAATGGCCTACTCCTGCACCTATTTTCTATGTTTCTATGACTCGCTTCATGGGAGCAGTGACTCCATCAATAGTTTACTGTTGCCCTCTGCTGGTTGATGTTCTGATATACGGGGCCTGAACCATATAATGTGGAGTGGATAGACACAAAATGCTGGAGTAACTCAGCGGGACAGGCAGCATTGCTGGAGAGAAGGACCTTTCGGGTCGAGATGCAATGTAGCTGCCACATGGAGTTGACAGAGTAAACTTTTGATCCAGTGGCAAAGGGGACCAATGTGATTGGAGACCAGGCTCTACTGCAAAGATTTAATGACAGCACTTGTTGGGTGTTGCTTTTTATACAAAACTAGACCAAGTGGGACCCGTTGGGTCCCGTCCCCCAATGCGGGGGGGGGGGGGCGCGGTGAGGCGTCACACGGGAGGGCTGGTCCCCGAACGCAATATTCCACCACTCACCCATAGCTCCCAACTGCGCAGGCGTGGCTGATGGGTTCCCGACATAGAAAATGGAGGCATTACTGTGCAGGTTAAGTGACCCATTGGGACTGATCCCCCAACGTAAGATTCCACGGCTCACCCGTTCCCCCAATGCAAGCCGTTCCCCCATCGCAATATTGCACCACTTATGCATAGCCCCCAACTGTGCAGGCGCGGCTCATTTTTCCTCATCCCCCAACACTCTCTCCTCTTCCTCTTCAACCTAGAGAGGGAGGGGGGGGGGGGTAGAGAGGGAGGGGGTGCAGAGAGGGAGGGGGAGCAGAGAGGGAGGGGGTGCAGAGATGGAGGGGGGCAGAGGGAGGGGGCAGAGGGAGGGGGCAGAGGGAGGGGGATGTGGGTAGAGAGAGGGAGGGAGGTAGCAAGGGAGACGGAAGGGGGTAGGGAGGGGGTAGAGAGGGAGGGGGCAGAGGGAGGGGGATGGGGGTAGAGAGGGAGAGAGGTAGCAAGTGAGAGGGAGGGGGGTAAAGAGGGAGGGGGAGAGGGAGGGGAGTGGAGGGGGTAGAGAGGGAGGGGGTAGAGAGAGGGAGGGAGGTAGAGGGAGAGAGGGGGGGTAGTTAGTGCGAGAGAGGGAGGGGGGTAGAGAGTGAGGGGGGTAGAGAGGGAGGGGGGTAGAGAGGGAGGGGGGGTAGAGAGGGAGGGGGGTAGAGAGGGAGGGGGTAGAGTAGGGGGGATGGAGGGTATAGAGGGAGAGGCGAGGGTGGTGGAGGGCGAGGGGGGTAGAGAGGGTGGGGGGTAGAGAGGGTAGGAGTGAGGGTAGATAGGGAGGGGGCATCACCTTCCTCCAGCTTCCCCCCCCCCTCCTCCTCCCTCATCTCCCTTTACCACCCCACTCCCCACCCCACCTCTGCCCCAGAACCTACCCAGGTCGTAGAGCAGCACCAGCGCCTGGAACTCGGCCTGGTTCTCGTATTCGGCCAGTGCCGGATTTAGATGAAGAGAGGCCCTCGGCTATTCCACGTGAGGCCCCTCCCAATCACTTGTGAGGCCCCTCCCAAGGCTAACATTTTTTAAATAGCCAAAGTATCCAAATAACAAACTGATCCCATTCACACAAGAATTCACAATATAACATGATTTTTAAATCTCACTTTGTCATGAGTTTATATGCCAAATGGAAGGAATTTAATGTTTAATTCCCGCAAATTAATCCAGAAACATCCACTCTCAAGATAATCAAAATCATTATTTTTTGCACAATACATCTGACTAAAACGGTACTGTGGATATTTAGTATGAAAATATTGATCATGGATAGACAATAACACAAAATATAGATGATTTTGATGTTCTTATGACATGATTGTTCAAAAAAATAATGAATTAGATTATCTTGAGATTAATATGAAGCCACAACAAAAAGCAAGAAAATATGTTAAACACCCGACTTACCTTTTGTTTTATCTTGCACTTGCGATCTGTGATGTTGAAGGCGTTTTTAGTCGAGTTTAACTTCAATCCAGCGGAAATGGGAGCGCAATCGCAGAATGGATTTTCTTCATCAGCTAGCAGTCCGAGCAAATTCCTCTCCGACTACCAATACAACCCTGCATTTTAATCCCGCCCCTACCCAAAGCCTCCAGAATTGCACGCACAAGCAGCAGGCAGATCTGCAGCGCCACTAATGGTAGGTTTTGTAACAACGCTACTATGACAGTGTCAAAAATATTATACACCTTGGCCGGATGCCCCCTAGATTTTGAGGCCCTAGACTTCAGCCTGCGAAGCCTATAGGTAAATGTGGCTCTGTACTCGGGCCTGGCTTGGTTTCAGCAGCTGCTTTGTTTTCGGCCCCGGGCTCGGCTTTCACTCCAGCACCAGGCTGGGCTCCAGCCAGGGCCCATAGCACCACCCCTGTCACCAGGTGTCGGGCGTCGGTGGTCACGGCCCCATCCCAAGCCCCGGGCTCGGCTCTCACTCCAGCTCCACGCCGGGCGTCAGGCGCCGGCAGCGGCAAAACTGTGTGTGTTTTTAACTTTCATGTTCCTTTTTAACTTATTTCTAAGTTCTAACTCCCTAGTACTAACGAAGTATGGCAGGGAAACCCTCTTAAATCTAAACTCTAGCGCAAATGGAGACTTTTTAAACGCTGTACTTACCGATCCAACGTGGCCAGCAGAGATCAACAGAAGCTGCTGCAACAACAATGGGAGCTCGGCTACAAGGAAAACCCGGAGAAAACATCGGGGCAAGCGGGGCGGGGATTCGGAATAGGCTGAGAGCCCAAGCCTTTCATCCTCCTCTACCCAGCATTCTTCTGGCAAAGTCCAGTCCCTGGAAAACAAGCTGGATAACCTCAGGGCGAGGACCAGATTCCAGCGGGACATGAGGGACTGCAACATCCTCTGCCTGACCGAAACTTGGCTGACCTCACTGATTCCAGATCAGGTAATCTGCCCAACTGAGTCCATCGTGCTGACAGAACAGAAGCATCTGGGAAATCTATGGGTGGAGGAATCTGCTTCATGACCAATAACAACTAGTGCAACCCTGGAAATATCAAGATGCTTTCCCGTTCCTGCTCGCCGGATCTGGAGCACCTGACGATCTCATGCCACCCATTCTACCTTCCCCGGGAGTTCGGCTCAGTGATCGTCACAGCCGTCTACATTCCACCGCATGCGGACACCGACGTGACACTATCGGCCCTACACGATGTGCTATGTCGACATCAAAACAAGAACCCGGATGCGGCTGTGGTGGTGAATGGAGATTTTAATCAATCAAATCTCAAGAAGGTCATGCCGAACTTCTACCAACACATCACGTGTGCCACCAGGGGGGAAAGAACATTGGACCACTGCTATACGCCATTCTGGAAGGGCTACAAAGCCGTTTCACTCCGTCCCCTAGGAAAATCTGACCACGCTGCCATTTTCATGCTGCCGGAGTATAAACAGAGGATAGTTCGGAAAGCGGCAGTGACGAGGGATGTAAAGTGGTGGTCCGACCAGTCAGAGGCCATGCTGCAAGATGCAATGAGCGATATAGACTGGAATATGTTCCAAGCAAGTTCCAGTGACGTCAGTGAGTTCACGGAAGCAGTCAAGGACTTCATCGCAACAATAACCGACAACATCGTCCCCACGGTAAGGGTAAGCACCTTTCCAAATCAAATACAGGCTCGGTGCAGGCTCAAATTTAGCAGACTGTAACACGAAGAAAGATTGCGGATGGGAAAGCAAAATTTAAGGCCATGGCAGTTTTTTTGAAAGGATAAATGATGCAGTTGTTTTGGAAAAGAAAGGGAATAATACCTGACAGAAGCAATTCAGCATTGGTATTGATTTATTATTGTCATGTGTGGTGAAAAGCTTTTGTTTGCGTGCTAGCCAATTAAAGTAAATGACACTGTACCTGAATACAATCAAGCCATACACAAATACAATAGGTAAAGCAAAGAGGAAAATACCAGAGTGCAGAATATAGTTTTCACTATTGTACTATTCACTTTACAGTTCCAGAGAAACCAACTAGTGTCCGCAAAGAGGTAGATTGTAAGATTGGGACTGCACCCTAGCTCTGCAGAAGGACTTGGACAGGTCTGGAGAGTGGGCAAAGAGGTGGCAAATGGAATACAGTGCAGCAAAGTATGGTCAAAGGAGTAAAGGCATAGGCTATTTTCTATATGGGGAGAGGATTCAGAAATCGGCGGTGCAAAGGGACTTGAGCGTGCTGGTGTAGGATTTTCAAAAGGTTAATTTGCAGGTTTGCAAGTTGAGTCAGTGGTAAGGAAGGCAAATGCAATGCTAGCATCTATTTCGAGGGGACTAGAATATAAAAACAGGGCTGAAATGCTGAGGATTTATAGGGTGCTGGTGAGACCACATTTGGAATATTGTGAGCAGGTTTTAGCCCAATATCTAAGGAAGGATGTACTGCCGTTGAAGACGGCCCAATGGAAGTTTACGAGAATGTTCCTGGAGATGATTAGGTTAACTTATGAGGAGTTTAATAATTCTGGGCCTGTACTCACTGGAGTTTAGATCTCGTTGAAACCAACCGAATATGAAAGGCCTAGTGGACGTGAAAAGGACGTTTCCAGTAATGGGAGAGTCTAGAACCAGAGGGCACAGCCTCAGAATAAAAGGACATACCTTTAGAATGGAGATGAGGAATTTATTTAGCCAGTTTCTGTTGAATCTGTCGAATTCTTTGCCACAGAAGGCTGTGGAGGCAAAGTCAGTGGGGATATATTTAAGGCAGAGATAGATAGATTCTTGATTAGTACGGGTGTCAGAGGTTATGGGGAGAAGGCATGAGAATGGGGTTAGGAGGGAAAGATCAGCCATGATTGAATGGTGGAGTAGACTTGATGGGCTGAATGGCCTAATTCTGCTCCTATCACTTACGATCTACTGTTTGGGGATTCATTTCCACAGATGGCTGTGGAGCCCAGGGCATTTGATATTTTAAAAACTGAGATTAATAGGTTCTTGATTAGCAAGGATGTCAAAGGCTACGGGGAGAAATCAGGAAAATGTGGTTGAGAAGGAAAAATAGATCACCCATGATCAAATAGGGGAGGAGAATCGAGCGGCTGAATGGCCCAATTCTGCTCCTATGTCATGCTGGAAATATAAAAATATAAAATGCTGGATTACCGAATATGTTTCTCTCAACACGTACCAGCTCTACTTCATTAGTCTGAAGTAGGTTCCCTCTACTTCATTAGTCTGAAGTAGGTTCCTGACCCGAAAGATCGTCTGTCCATTTTCCTCCACAGATTTGTGCCTGACCAGCTGAATTCCACCAGCAGTTTGTTTTTGTATGGGATTCCTGCATCCACAGCCTCTTGTTCGCCAGGTTTATCTGTTTCTCTCTCCACAAATGCTCTCTGACCTGCTGAGATTTCTCCCACCCAAACTACCACATTTTCTCCTTTTATTCATACTCTATAAGACCTAGAATCAAAGTTACACAGCACAGAAACTGGCCCATTGGCCCTTCTCATCCATGCTGACCACAATGCGGCATCAAAGCTAGTCCCATTTGCCTGCTTTTCGTTCATATGCCTCTGAACCTTTCTTATCGGTGGTTGATTGGGGACGATCAGCCATGATCACAATGAATGGTGGTGCTGGCTTGAAGGGCCGAATGTCCTCCTCCTGTACCTATTTTCTATGTTTATCCATGTTCCTGTCCAAATGTCCTTTAAATGTTGTTATAGTGCCTGCCTCAACCACCTTCTCTGGCAGTTCATTCCATAAATCCACCACTGTGTGTTTGACGGCATTGGGCCTGTATTTGTTTGAAACTTACCGAGTATTGAAAGGCCTGGATAGAGTGGATGTGGAGAGGATGTTTCCACTAGTGGGAGAGTCTAGAACCAGAGCCCATAGCCTCAGAATAAAAGAACGTACCTTTATCAAGAAGATGAGAAGGAATTTCTTTAGTCAGAGGGTGGTGAATCTGTGGAATTCATTGCCGCAGACGGTGGTGAATCTGTGGAATTCATTGCCGCAGACGATTGTGGAGGCCAAGTCATTGGGTATTTAGAAGGCTAGGAGATTTCACCTTAAGAAATGTTCTGTACTCTCACGTTATTTTGTCTAACTTGCCTCTAATGGTGAGCAGTCAGCATCTTCATCACCTTAGAACAGGTGATGGAGAGTGTAGGAAGGAACTGCAGATGCTGATTTACACCAACTATGGACAAAATGTTGGAGTAACTCAGCGGGACAGGCAGCATCTCTGGAGAGAAGGAATGGGTGACGTTTCTGGTCGAGGCCCATCTTCAGACTGAGAGTCAGGGGAGAGAGAGAATTAGAGATACGGAAGGGTGTGAAAATAACAGATCAAAGGGGACGATGATCAAGGAGAATGTAGAATGGGTCATTTTTGGCTGAGGGGAAGGTGACAATGAGGCATGCATTCAGTAAAACTAAAGTGAAACTAGTGGGAGAACTAGCATGGAGAGAGACTCTAGCCCGAGTGGGAGGAGAGTTAGAAGTGAGGCAGAGGGGGAAAACAGTTGAAAAGGAGAGGCAAAGCACAGGCAGACTTTACTCAGAGCTCCCGTGGATTTTGAAGCAACAGCAACAAAGAGAAGCAGGAGAAAATGCTGATTGGCTCTAGCCCGAGTGGGAGGAGAGTTAGAAGAGAGTCAGAGGGGGAAAACAGTCTAAAACTGAGGAATTTGGTTTGTAAATTGGTAAATTATGCAATTTATCAGTCAATATAAGCAGGACAGCTCTTAGGGAGCAGCAGCAGCAGCAGCAGCGGCAGCAGCGAGGGAGTGGCCTTGTGAGGGAAGTGCCCTGTGAGAGTCCTTGTGTGAGGAGGGGAGACTATGCAAAACACTGGAGAGGGAGAGACGAAAGAAGGAGATGTCAAGCAAGCTGATTCAGTGTGATGCTTGCAGTATGTGGGAGGTCAAGGACACTGCTGGTGCCTCTGGCTGCTACAAATGTGAGAAGTGCATCCAGGTACAGCGCCTGAAGGACCGTGTTGGGGAACTGGAGAAGCAAGTGGATGACCTCAGGTTCGTCCGAGAAACTGAGTCGTTCCTTGACAAGTCTAACAGTAAGATTGTTACACCTAAGGTACTGGAAGAGAGAAGGTGGGTGGCGGTGAGAAAGGGAGTGAAACATGGAATGCAAAGTTCCCCGGGTGTTGTACCTCTTGTGAATAGGTTCACCCACTTAGAAGTTGTCGGGACAGAAGACGTTACCACACTGAGTGGCGGAATGGCTTGCGAATCAAAAAGGGCTGTTGAGCCAAAACCAAAGAGACCAACGTCAGGCAACGCCATTGTAGTTGGAGACTCCATTGTGAGAGGTACAGACAGGGGTTTCTGCGGCAACAGATGGGATTTGAGGATGGTGTGCTGCCTTCCTGATGCCAGGATCCAGGATGTCACGGACAGGGTGCAGAAAATCCTCAAGGGCGAAGGGGAACAGCCGGAAGTGGTAGTACATGTCGGCACAAATGATGTCGGAAAGAAGGGGATGAATATTCTGCAGCGTGACTTTAGAGAGCTCGGAAAAATGCTGAAAAACAGGACCTCCAGGATTGTTATCTCCGGTTTGCTTCCAGTTCCTCGTGCTGGCGAGAGCAGGAACAGGGAGATACGGGACCTGAATGTGTGGCTGAGGAACTGGTCCAGGGGGTAGGGATTTAGATTCTTAGATCACTGGGATCTGTTTTGGAGTTAGGGGGAACTGTACAAAATGGATGGATTGCATCTTAACAGATGGGGACGAGCATTCTAGCAGGCAGGTTTGCCACTGCTACACGGGTGGTTTTAAACTGAATAATGGGGGTGGGATGTCAAATGGGGTAGTCGAGGACGGAATTAAAGAGAGTAAAGGGATTGTTAATTACCCCAGAATTAACGGGAAAGGAAGCTCACAAAGGGATAGGAGAGTATGGCCAAGTGTAATAGGGATCGATGTGAAAGGTGAGATGTGTAAGGAATTAAAAGTATTGTATATGAATGAGCGAAGTATAAGAAGTAAAGTAGATGAGCTTGAGGCTCAGTTAGAGGTTGGTAGACATGACATTATGGGGATTATTGAGACGTGGCTGCAGGAGGATCGGGCCTGGGAACTTAATATTCAGGGTTATACATCCTATAGAAAGGACAGGCAGGTGGGCAGAAGGGGGGGGGGGGTGGGTAGCTCTGCTGGTGAGGGATGGAATTCAGTCCCTTGCAAGGGAAGACATAGGGACTGATGAGGTAGAGTCACTGTGGATTGAGTTGAGGAATTGTAAAGGCAAGAAAACACTAATTGGTGTTATCTACAGACCCCCAAATAGTAGCCTGGATGTAGGGTGTAAATTGCAGCAGGAGTTAAAACTGGCATGTAACGAAGGTAATGCCACTGTGCTGATGGGGGATTTCAATATGCAGGTAGACTGGGAAAATCAGGTTGGTTCAGGACCCCAAGAAAGAGAGTTTGTAGAATGCCTCCGAGATGGATTCTTAGAGCAGCTTGTAATGGAGCCGACCAGAGAAAAGGCAATTCTGGACTTAGTGTTGTCCAATGAACCAGATATGATAAGAGAACGCGAGGTAAAGGAACCACTTGGAGGTAGTGATCATAATATGATTAGTTTTAATATGCAATTTGAGAAGGAGAATGTTAAATTATAAGTGGCAGTGACGCAGTTGAACAAAGGGGACTATGAAGGCATGAGAGGGGAGCTGGCCAAGGTAGACTGGCAAGGGATCCTAGCAGGAATGACGGTGGAACAGCAATGGCAGGAATTTCTGGGCATAATCCGGAAGAGGATCATTTCATTCCAAAAAGGAAGAAAGATTCTAAGGGGAGTAGGAGGTAACCGTGGCTGACAAGAGAAGTTAGGGATAGCATAAAACTAAAAGAAAAGATGTATAACACAGCAAAGAGTAGCCGGAAGACAGAGGATTGGGAATCTTTCATAGGACAACAGAAGGATAACAAAACGGGCAATACGGGCTGAAAAGATGAAGTATGAAGGGAAGCTGGCCAGGAATATAAAGAAGGACAGTAAAAGCTTCTTTAGATATGTTAAGGGAAAAAGAGTAGCAAAGTCAAATGTGGGCCCCTTGAAGGCAGACACGGGTGAAGTTATTATGGGGAACAAGGAAATGGCAGAAGAGTTGAATAGGTACTTCGGATCTGTCTTCACTAAGGAAGACACAAACAATCTCCCAGATGTACTGGAGGACAGAGGATCTAAGGGGGTAGAGGAACTGAAAGAAATTTTCATTAGGCGAGAAATAGTATTGGGTAGGCTAATGGGACTGAAGGATGATAAATCCCCTGGACCTGATGGTCTGCATCCCAGGGTCCTCAGGGAGATGGCTCTAGAAATAGTGGACGCATTGGTGATCATTTTCCAATGTTCAATAGATTCAGGATCAGTTCATGTAGATTGGAGGATAGCTAATGTTATCCCACTTTTCAAGAAAGGAGCGAGAGAGAAAACGGGGAATTGCAGACCAGTTAGCCTGACTTCGGTTGTGGGAAAGATGCTGGAGTCAATTATTAAAGAGGTAATAATGGGGCATTTGGATAGCAGTAAAAGGATTAGTCCAAGTCAACATGGATTTGTGAAAGGGAATCATGCTTGACTAATCTTCTGGAATTTTATGAGGATGTGACAAGTAAAATGGATGAAGGGTGCCAGTGGATGTAGTGTAATCTATACTTTCAGAAAGCCTTTAATAAGGTCCCGCATGGGAGACTGGTGACTAAAATTAGAGCACATGGTGTTGGGGGTAGGGTGTTGACATGGATAGAAAATTGGTTGGCAGACTGGAAGCAAAGAGTAGGAGTGAACGGGTCCTTTTCAGAATGGCAGGCAGTGGCGAGTGGAGTGCCGTAAGGCTCGGTGTTGGGGCCGCAACTGTTTACCATATATATTAATGATTTGGAAGAAGGAATTAGGAGCAACACTAGCAAGTTTGCGGATGACACAAAGCTGGGAGGCAGTGTGAACTGTGAAGAGGATGTTAGGAGGTTGCAGGGTGACCTGGACAGGTTGAGTGAGTGGGCAGATGCGTGGCAGATGCAGTATAATATAGATAAATGTGAGGTTATCCACTTTGGCGGCAAAAACAAGGGGGCAGATTATTATCTCCATGGGGTTAGGTTAGGTAAGGGGGAGGTGCAGCGAGACCTGGGCGTCCTTGTACATCGGTCACTGAAAGTTGGCTTACAGGTACAGCAGGCAGTGAAGAAAGCAAATAGAATGTTGGCCTTCATAACAAGAGGATTTCAGTATAGGAGTAAAGAGGTTCTTCTGCAGTTGTATAGGGCTCTGGTGAGACCACATCTGGAGTATTGTGTACAGTTTTGGTCTCCTAATTTGAGGAAGGACATCCTTGTGATTGAGGCAGTGCAGCGTTGGTTCACGAGTTTGATCCCTGGGATGGCGGGACTGTCATATGAGGAAAGATTGAAAAGACTAGGCTTGTATTCACTGGAGTTCAGGGGTGGAAGATTGCAACCTTCACGTGGTCCGCCCTGTTTCGACTAATGCAATCAACTAGACGTGCACAAACAGAAGATCAAATAGAACAAGTTGTCCTACAACTTTAAGCTGTGCATGCCATACGAAAGAAGAAGACTGGAGTTCAGAAGGATGAGGGGGTTCTTATAGAAACATATAAAATTATAAAAGGATTGGACAAGCTAGTTGCAGGAAAAATGGTCCCAATGTTGGGCGAGTCCAGAACCAGTGGCCACAGTCTTAGAATAAAGGGGAGGTCATTTAAGACTGAAGTGAGAAAAAACTTTTTCACCCAGAGGGTTGTGAATTTATGGAATTCCCTGCCACAGAAGGCAGTGGAGGCCAAGTCACTGGATGGATTTAAGAGAGAGTTAGATAGAGCTCTAGGGGCTAGTGGAGTCGAGGGATATGGGGAGAAGGCAGGCACGGGTTATTGATAGGGGACGATCAGCCATGATCACAATGAATGGCGGTGCTGGCTCGAAGGGCTAAATGGCCTCCTCCTGCAACTATTTATAAAAATAAATTAAAAAAATAAATAAATAAAAAGAGGGGAAGCAAGGGCTACTTGAAGTTAGTGGTTGCTAAACACTTTAACTTCCCCCTCCCATTCCCACCCTGACCTTCCTGTCCAAATTGGAGGATCAGCACCTCATATTTTGCTTGGGCAGCTGACACCCCAACAGTATGGACATTGACTTCTCTAACTCTTGCTTTTCCTCTCTCTCCATCCCCTCCTCCTTCCCAGTTCTCTGACCAGTCTCTTTGTCCTGTTTTCATACCTTACACTTCCTTGTCTATGTACCTCCCTCTCCCCTGACATCAGTCTGAAGAAGGGTCTCGGCCTGAAACATCACCCCATTCCTTCTCTCCAGAGATGCTGCCTGTCCCACTGAGTTACATAGAAACATAGAAAATAGGTGCAGTAGTAGGCCATTCGGCCCTTCAAGTCATCACTGACATTCAATATGATCATGGCCGGTCATCTAAAATCAGTACCCTGTTCCTGTTTTCTCCCCATATCCCTTGATTCCGTTAGCCCTGAGAGCTTTATTTTGCCCCTGTCCCACTTAGGAAACCTGAACGGAAACCTCTGGAGACTTTGCGCCCCACCCAAGGTTTCCGTGCGGTTCCTGGAGGTTGCAGGTGATTGCTGGAGGTTGCAGGTAGTGGAAGCAGGTAGGGAGACTGACAAAAACCTCCGGGAACCGCACGGAAACCTTGGGTGGGGCGGGCGCAAAGTCCCCAGAGGTTTCCGTTCAGGTTTCCTAAGTGGGACAGGGGCACAACTCTGTCTGGAAAACATCCAGTGAATTGACGTCCACTGCCTTCTGAGGCAGAGAATTCCACAGTTTCACAACTCTCTAGGTGAAGATGGGTTTTTTTCCCTCATCTTATTCTTAAACCGTGACTGACTGTTACTCCAGCATTTTGTGTCTGTCTGTCTTCAGAACAATGTCACTGTTACTTGCAGCAACACAATTGGCCTATAAACACAATACCCAGTTTCTCCAGAGATGTTGCCTGTTCCCACTGGGTTGAAGTTGGTGCCGCGCGGGCACGAGCACGACGTCCGGGCACGAGCACGACGTCCGGGCACGAGCACGACGTCCGGGCACGAGCACGAGCACGACGCGCGGGCACGAGACGAGACGGTTCGCGTCACCAACGGCCGCGCTTGGCTTTGCGACAGTGGCGCGCAGCCGCTGGCGTGAGCAGTGAGCGCGTCGGTTTGCGGCAGTTCCCGCGGCCTACTCGCCCGCCGTTGCAGCCGAGCGGATGTTTGATGCTCCGGGCCGGTGAAGGCGGTGGCGGCTGCGGCGGCGGTGGCGGCGGCGGGCTCCCCTGCCCCTGGCCCTGGTGACCATGACGCTGGCTCCCAAGGAGCTGAGCAGCCTGATCGGCATCATCTGCGAGGAGGCGACCAGCAACACTTTCGAGGGCCTGTCCACGGCTTTCCACCACTACTTCGGCAAACACGACCACTTCCGCCTCGGCTCCACGCTCGTCATGTTGCTGCAACAGCCCGACCTGCTGCCCAGCCCCCAGCAGCGCCTCACCGCACTCTACCTGCTCTGGGAGATGTATCGCACCGAGCCGCTGGCCGCCAACCCCTTCGCCGCTGTCTTCGCACACCTGCTGAACGCGGGCACGGCGGCCGAGGACCCGGACAGGCCGCTGCTCGGTAAGCGGCCATCGCCACACACTCCACCTGGACGCTGTGTCCAGCCCTCGCATTGCAGAAAGTCACTTTCACTCCTTCCCTGTACATTGCAATCCAGGGCATAAAGTGCTGGAGTAACTCAGCGGGTCAGGCAGCATCTCTGGAGAACATGAATAGTTATGAATCTATGAATAGTTTCAATCAATGGTTCTATCTATGTGTCTTTCTCGGAATAGTTGACGTTTTGGGTGGGGACCCTTCTTCAGACTGAAGAATCTGCGTGAAGAAGGGTTCCGACAACTATTCCTGTTCTCCAGAGGTACTGTCTGACCCGCTGAATTACTCCAGCATTGTGTGTCCTTTTGTGTAAACCAGCATCTGCGGTTCCTTGTTTCTATGCTTTGCAATCCAGGGTGTTTACCGGTGTAAGGGTGGGAGCTGCAATCCTGACCACAGTGGGGACTCACTGGTGGAGAAGAGGGGATGATGAAGGAAGAAAGATTGAAAGTGGGTAGATGTCGGAGGGAAAGGTGGATATCCGCCTGTCTGGGGAGAGGCGGAGAAGGGGGATGCTGGCCAGCGTTGGGGGAGACAAAAAGGATACTAGGGAACTGGGTGCTCCTTCTGGGGGACAGAAATTAAGGCTGGGTAGAGGTAGATGCTGTCACTTCTGAGCAGTAGAAGAGGAAAAAGGGGAAAAGTGGGAGTTGTGAGAGGGAGAAGTGCTGCTGAAGGTGAAATTGCCCAGGTGGGGAGGAGGGAGAGAAGGAAATTGTCCTATCAGGGCAGGAGGGTACAGGGAAGTGGAAGATGCTCCATCTGTGTGAGAGGAGAGTGAAGAGAGGCAGAATGGCCCTATCTGGGTGTAAATAGTGGCTACCATTATTAACGATTTCGATAGCAGAATTAGGCCATTTGCCCTTCGAGTCTACTCTGCTGTTCAATCATGGCTCATCTATCTTTCCCTCTCAACCCATTCTCATACCTTCTTCTTGTAACGTTTGACGCCCATACTAATCAAAAACCTGTCAATCTCCGCTTTAAAAATGCCCGATGACGTATTCCACAGCCATCTGTGACAATTAACTGCACAGATTCACCACTGACAAAATAAATTCCTCCTCATCTCCTTTCTAAAGCTACGTCCTTTTATTCTGAGGCTCTGCCCTCTGGTCCTTGACTCTCCGACTAGTGGAAACATTCTCCCCACATCAATTCTGTCCAGGCCTTTCCCTATTCAGTAAGTTTCAATTAGGTAATTGATGACTGTGTATAATTCGCCCAGTGTCACCTTGCCATTGGGTTAGGGTGTTATATAGCCCTCCGACATGATGGTAGAGGTGAATTCCCTGGGTAGATGAAAGGTACGGCATTTCGCTTTAAAGACATATTGGATTAAATGGTAAAACATGTCTCCCATAATACAGCTGTAGTTCAGCTGCTAATTGAGTAAATTCTTGCCTGTTTGAAAGACGAGTTACATTTAAGTAATTGGTACTGGATGAGATAGATATACTGGAGGATGACTTGTGAATATGATGTGCAGACTCCTTTCAGAACGTTTTTAACACTTGTAATATAAATCTAATCACTTGGAAAATGTCAAGGTATTCAGCATGGGCTAGCTGTACTGTGACTTGTTTACAACTGTCTCCATGCATAATGCAGAAAATAAGTCGACCTTCATCACAGACCTACAACATGAACATTGCAGTTGAGGTTAAACTGAGGGTGGTGTTTTCCATCAAAGAATGAATGCACAATAGGCATTTCAGACACATGAGTCAAATCTGCTATTTTAGTAACAATTGTCTTCCAAGAAAATTCCTCTGGGTAATTAGAATTCTTAAGAATGCAAATAAAATGAAAAGTCCATTATATATATATATCACAAACAATCAATATTCAGAATTCTTTGGGATAATATTTGGACTTTACATGCTTTGGAGTTGCTAACGTTTAATCATCCTTGTGTAATAAATTCAAGTCAAGCCTTGCTTTGTATGACAGGGTTTTTGCCACCTATTACACCTCCGGAGAAGTTTTTCCTCTCTCAGTTAATGCTGGCTCCTCCAAGAGAACTTTTTAAGAAGACTCCCCGTCAGATTGCATGTATGGATGTCGGTAACATGCCTCAGAATGTAGACATTAGTGGCTTGCAACTGGCCTTAGCAGGTGAGTGAAATTGTTATTTTCCTTTTTACGAAGCTGTAGCCACAGTACCTTGCCTGCAAAGCCAAGAATACGGAATTCTATTGTTACCTTATGAATGCGTACTCTTTTCGCAACTCACAAAATGTAGACTGCAGTTATCATATAGAGTATTTTTTTTATACCAATAATTGCTAGAATCACTGACAAGATTCTGAAACTTTAGCAATACAAAAAAGAAACCAACCTGCCTCTGACTGGAATTGTTAGGATTTTGCTTTATTGTTGTAACCTGTCTCTGCTCATTTATCTACTCAACAAAATTTAGCAGATTGAAACAAAATTTCAAAATACTGTCATATTTAGGCAATTCTAAACTGATTTACAAAAATAAAATTGGTAAAGCTTTAAGGGACATTAAATTGTGTGTTATTATGAAGTACAGAAAAGGCTGAAATAGTATTGTCAATGGACTATAGAGACATTGCACACAACAAGATGGCTAATCCATTGTATAATAAACAAAGTTAATACACTCATGAAAATAGTCTGCTTAAAGAGAAACAACAGCAAACGTGACAGTAACTACTGCAACCTCTCAAAATAGGAAGGACGTTTCCAAAAAAATGAAATGAAGGATTATTACAAATGAATTATATGTACAAAGTCAATCTCAGTCACTTATTCCAATGTGATTGACAGGAGAATTGTTCATTAGTTCAATCCTGCAGCCTTTACAGAATTACTTCTGTTTAAAGATTTATAGGTTTTAGATGATTTTTGTAAGGAATTGTATGATGTTTTCTGAATATTGTTTGTACATTTTTGTGCCTAATCTTTTATTTATTCTGCAGAGCGCCAGTCTGAATTACCAACACAGAGCAAAGCCAGTTTTCCAAGCATACTCCCCGATCCTGATCCCGACTCTTCTAATTCGGGATTTGACAGTTCTGTCGCAACTCAAATCATAGAGGCTTTAGTGAGTGGACCAAGGCCACCAATAGAAAGTAGGTGCTCTTAAATTAATATCCAAAAAAAGAATTTAAAATGTTTGACTCTTACGCAAAACGTGAGTTCAACTTGTACAGTACATTAAATTAATTTGTTTTACTAGCTTTTGTTATGACAAGTTACTTAGCACAGAAAGCCATCCTTTCTGGTGTGGGACCAAGTTAGTAGTAATAATTTCATAAATGGCCACCATCATTAACATTGAGGCCATCTAGTTCACCAGGCAAATGGAGTACCGTTGCACATGGAAAGAAGCAAAAAAGATGTTTGGCTGCATTTCCATGCTAATGGCCACTTCATTGATGCGCGCAGAGTGATTTGCAATCCTGCAAAAGTTACCTATATTGCATGATTCCTAGGGATTTTACGCGTGTTAACTTGAGGAAGATCTTCTGCACATAAAGAGTATTCAGTATTTCACTCTGCATTGACTCCTATAATATGGACAGTGAAGTGCTTAGCTGGTAAAATGTTGGAGGAAAAAGAAAACTGGACAGCCAAGAAGCTTTCTTTGAAGTTGTTAAAGAAAATAAATAGTTTGTCTTTTATTTCTAAAAAAATACATATTTCATTTCCCTGATTGTAAATATTGCTCGATGTTAAGAAAGTAATTAGTGGAATGGCAGGAAATTTGAAGTCAATCCAAGGAGTCCATTGTAAGGGTGCAATCAGAATGGTGGATGTGAGGACCCCTCTGCAAGTTTGAAATGTGCACGTGGACTCAATTATGAGAAAATCATGAACTTCTATAGAGTTATGTGGGTTGTGCTGGAGAGCCACATTGAATTATGGGCAATCACCAGGAAATTCCAGGCTAATACATTTTTATTATCAATTTTTGTTCCAGTGGAATAGTAAAATTAATCACGGTTCTTTTTCTCTCGTGTGAAGGTCACTTTCGGCCAGAGTTGATTCGGCCTGCTCCTCCACTTCATGTATGTGAAGATGAGCTAACTTGGCTAAACCCCACAGAACCTGATCATACAATCCAATGGGATAAAACCATGTGTGTTAAAAACAGCACTGGGGTGGAAATTAAGCGCATCATGGCAAAGGCCTTCAAGAGTCCCTTGTCTGCACAGCAACAAACACAGGTAATTGAAAATCAAACAGCTGGATCATTACGACCATCGATACAATACACCACCAATATTCTTTGTTTGGAAATTGCAGCTCTGATTGCCAGAACCATGTGGTAAATCCTGATATCATATTTGCCATTAAGTGACAACTCTCATGACCAGATAGTAAGTGATCATAAAGATGGGAAAGGTAGAGTGGTTTTAATGTGGGTTTTAAGTCTTGCATGGATTGGGGTAAGTAGATTAGTTTATATAAGAAAGGTCGTGAATTTCTTGTATTCAAGGTACTTGTCTATAACTATGCATTCCAAAACCAACTAGAGAATAGACCATTAGAGAATACAGCAATAAGTATTGAACCCAATTTTGAAAATTGCCTGAAGGTGAGAGAAATATGAAAGAAACAATTACACCTGAATAAGGATGATATGCGTAAAAAATCAACATGCAGTGGAATTGAGAAAAGTAGAGAAATCAAACTCTTGGGAGAACACTAAGATTACCTACTCTCCCCCAACTGTTGGAAGAATGAGACCTATACAGGCAGGATTTTGACAGATATAAAAACAATAGGGATTTCATCAATCCTTCACAGGGATGCAAGCAGTACAAAAAGTATGGAGGGTGCAACATCTTTAAAACCCAATCATCACATCACAATCCCGAGTCTGAAGAAGGGTTTCGGCCCGAAACGTCGCCTATTTCCTTCGCTCCATAGATGCTGCTGCACCCGCTGAGTTCCTCCAGCAATTTTGTGTACCATCACAATCTCAACTGGTTTACCAGCACCAAGCACAGTCAGTCAATGAGAAAATATATGTACAAATCCAGAATCAACAAATTTACCCCTTGGGTAGGCAAAATTTACCCCCTGGGGGAGAATTTACCCCAGGTTGGGAACCCTTGCTCTAAAAGATTATCCAGCCCTCTATGAAAATTAATGCAAATGAGAGAACTGGATTATGGTGGATGAATAACAAAGGAAAAGCAGAACTAATACAGAAGTTAGTCTTCAGTAAACCACATCGTGAGATTCCAAAGAATACCAAAGAAAACATCACACTGGTTAATTCGGACTATTAATTAGTAGTTTATGCAAGATAAGTTGGCAAGACTAACTGTGCTCGGAGCAAACATCATAGGGGAAAAGGAGAAAATTATTTTGAGTTCACTTTTACCTGACATCCATTTCTATATTTATTACTATAGTCTGTACCAAAGCAACAACTTGCTTTTGCATGGCTTTTTGCAGTAAATTGTCCCATTACATTTCATAACACCAGATGTCAGGCAAGATTTGACACCGATTTAAAATATTTGTGCAGCTGACCAAAATATTTCGCTAAAGAAGATGCAGAATTAAAGAGATTAGGGAAGAAGGATGGGAATTAGGGATGGGTTGCTTCTGAACTGCAGGGAGACCAATATCCTTGCAGGGAGGTTCGCTAGTGCTACTCGGGAGGGTTTAAACTAGCGGCAGTGGGGTGGAACCAGGAGTAGGTGAGAAATTGGAAAGAGTGATGGGAAGGTAGATGTTAGGACCAGTTAGTCTCAAAGAAAGGACAGGAAGGGAGAGGAAAAGGAGCATGGTGATGCTGATAAGCTGAAGTGTGTTTATTTTAATGCAAGGACTATTGTGGAAAAGCAGATGGACTTGTTCTGGATCAGTGCTTGGGACTGTGATGTGGTCATTGCGGAAACATGGTTGCATCGGTACATGGCTTGTGGCTCAATGTTCCGAGGTTTTGAAGTTTCAGGTGTGGCTAAGAGGGAGGCAAAAGAGGTAAAGGAGTTGTGCTACTATTCAGGGAGACTGTCGCGGTGACAATTAGAGGACATACTGGAGGGTTCGTCCACTTAGGTGATTTGGGTAGAGCTTAGAAATAAGAAAGACGCAAGCACTCTAATGGAATTAGATAGAGAAACATATGTAAACAGATTACTGAAAGATGCCAAAGCACAGGGTTGTCAGTGGGTGATAACTTTCTCAATATTGACTGGGACTTGCTCAATGCCAAAGGGCAACATTTGTAAGGTGTATTCAAGAGGGTTTCTTGAAACAGTTTGTGGATAATCCAACTTGAGAAGAGAACATACTGGACTTTGTGCTGGGATATAGGCCTGGCCAGGTGCCTGGTGTTTCAGTGGAAGAGCAGTTTGGGCATAGTGATCACAACTCCATTTGTTTTAAGATTGTTTAGAATAGGAAGAAGGCTGGACCTTGGGGGAGGTACTAAATTGGAGTAAGGTAAAGCAGTTGCTCAGGAGTACGTTAGGAGCAGTTGTTCTTGGGTAAGTTCATGTATGACATGTGAGAATCGTTTAAACCAGTTGATCGATGTTCAGACCATCATGTTCCAGTGAGGAGGAGGGATACAGGTGGCAAAATAGGGGACCTTAATTGACCAAAAAGGTTGTACATTTGGTTTAAGAGAATAGAATCAGACAGGGTATTTCAGGAATATAAAGAAAGGAGGAAAGAACTCAAGCGGGTGACTAGAATGGCTAAAAGGGGCCACGAATGGCTTTGGCGAGCCAGATTTAAAAAAAAAAAACTAATGCTTTTTGTGCCTGCATTAAGTACAAGAGGGTAATGAGAGTCACGATAGAACCACTCACTGATAAAGGAGGGAAATTGTGCTAGGAGTCTGGAGATGTAGCAAGGTACTAAACAAGTACTTTACACCAGTTTTTACCAAGGAGAAGGACATGGAAGACAGTGAGATAAGTGTGCAGAATATTAATATGTACAGGCAATTTGTGATTAAGAAGGAGGTGGTGTTGGGCTCTTGCAGAGCACTAGGGTGGGCTAAATGACCGAATTCTGCTCCAATGTCTTATGGTCCAATGTTGTCCCTTCATTTAAGAATGAAGTAGAGAGAATCCTGGGAATTATAGGCCTGAAAGGAAGTCATTGGAGAGAATTGGAAGAGAATGGGTTAATTAGCATGGCTGAGTACACGGCAGTTTGTGTCTTACTAACTAGGTTGAGCTTATGAGGAGGTGATAAACCTGATTGAGGGTAGAGTAGTGGATGTTCTCTACATGGATTTTAGTAAGGCATTTGATAAAGTCCTCCATGGTAGGCTGGTCCAGAAGATGCATGGGATTAACAATGACTTGGTGGTATGGATTCAGAAGTAGCTCACTGATCGAAGGTAGAGTGTTGTGGTGGAGGGACAATATTCAGGCTGGTGGTCTGTGACAAGTGGAGTTTCGCAGGGACCTCAGTGGGATATAGATCAGATACAAAAATGTGCAGGGAAATAGCAAGTGGTGTTTAATCTGAGCAAATGTGCAGTATTGCACTTTTGGAGGTCAAATGTAAGGGGAAAATGTACTATTAATAGCGCAACCCTTAACAACATTGATGTACAGAGGGATCTTTGGGTCCAAGCCCATAACTCCCTGAAAATGGTAATACAAGTAGAGTGGTAGAGTAGGCATATGGTATGCTTGCTTTCATGGGTCGAGGCGTAGGACTTTCATTAGGCCACGTTAGAGGGCATAACTTTAAGGTGAGAGGGACAAAGTTTAAACAAAATGTTGGGAAAAATTGTTTACACAGAAGGTGGTGCCTGGAATGCATTTCCGGGGCTGGAGGTTGAGGTTAATACGATAATGGCTTTTAAGAGGCTTAGAGAAGGAAACAGAGGGATATGGATTATGTGCAGGCAGATAAGAGCTGGTCTTGACATCATGTTCAGAACAGATGTAGTGAACGGAAGGGCCTGTTCTTGTGCTATATTTTCTATGTAACTCTTGAATTTGGCACCTCGGTAGCTGAACGCAGTTGTCACGGTTGGGGGAGAGAGAGGTTAGGAGACCAGAATTGAAGAATGGAATCTGAGGCCATAAAGGGATGACAATAGTGGTTTAATGTACATTTAATGTATGTGTAATGTTGAAAATAGGCTTGATCTTTTAATTTATGTATTAAATATTTAGTAAGTTTTGAATAATTACAATGTCATTTCTCAGTTTTATGCATAAAGTTTAACTGCTTTCAGAGTAATTGCCGTAAAACTTCTTATGTAGCAATCTGAGGTTTACGTTGAGGATATGTCTTCTCTCATTTCCAGGCAGATTAACAGTGTTATGTTTGGCAGGAAAATAGGGACGAACAGTCTGTTCCTGTGCTGTACTGTTTTATCTTCTATACTTGTATATGATTAATTATTTGATTTATCAATTAAAAAAAAAAGGTCTTTGCTTAATTTATTTTATAATAGCTCCTGGGTGAATTAGAAAAAGATCCAAAGCTAGTTTACCACATTGGACTGACTCCTGTCAAGTTGCCTGATCTGGTAGAAAATAACCCTTTGGTGGCAATAGAGATGTTACTGAAGCTAATGCAATCAAGCCAGATTACAGAATACTTTTCTGTACTTGTAAATATGGACATGTCTCTTCATTCCATGGAAGTTGTAAATAGGTGAGTTCTATTATTTTGTTTCTTCCCTTATTTTAGCACTACACTACCCAAGAAATTAGCACTTAGAATGCACTACCCATGACATTCTTCAACATGTACGAACTTGAATAATGATGGATAGCTTGTGCTGTGAGGGATTTGTTTTAATGGTGTCTTGTTGATCCATCTGTCAATCCCAATTCTGTCTTCCTTTGACCTATTCACAGCATGAATTCGCTTAATTCTGGAAGTCTGATGCTTAAAATGTATAGCATGTTAAAATTTAACTTGTCTGTTAACTTCAAAAATACTTAAATTCTATAATTTGTTTTATTGCCAAACTCATCATGTCCAGGTGTGAATACAACTAACTGATTACTTTTCTTGGTTACTTTGTAGGTTAACCACAGCTGTTGACCTTCCTCCAGAATTTATTCACCTCTATATTTCAAATTGTATCTCCACTTGTGAACAGATCAAGGATAAATACATGCAGGTAATGAACATGTTCATTATTAATATTTTCCTGCTGTTAATGTGTGCTCCTTTGTAAATTGGATTTATATTCTCGTACACTATTAGACGATGCCTCTATGGTTCAAACTACCCACGCTGGTTCTTCTTACCAGGCCTTTTTCCAGTGTCCGCCACCTCCCTCCATCCTGCTCTCTGATTCTACTCTTCAGGGGCCAGGCTTCACTCTCCAGGCAGGTTCCCGGTTTTGCAGCAGGCGAGTCAGGCCTGCGATTTAGGTATGGCTGTGCGGTACGTCAGGAGACGTCTTCGCCTTGCGCGGTACGCCAGGGGACTACCTAGCTCTGATGATCTGATGAGTACCTACTGGGTTGGTCAGCTTTAAAGCATACATCAAGAAATAGTTTAAATAATTTCTGATGCTCCCCCTTTGATTAGCTTGCCGTAGACAAACTACTTACAGCATGTGTGATCGGTGGGGCTTTGAGGTTGATTTTTTTTCCTTTATGACGTTCCACTTTCCCATTTGGCCTGACTGTGTACCTTCAATCTTTTTCTATTTTTCTTATTCAGTCCTGCATTATTCTTATTCCACTACCCCACTGCGTGGCTCTCCCTCCCCTTTGAAGATCATGCAAAGAACACATTTTGGTGCCCTTTATCTTGCAGAGTTATGTAAAGCATCAAGAACTTAACATGAGAAGTGGAAGTAGAAATAGGCTGTGCAGCCCCGTTGATTCTGACAGGGATCCCCAATCTCCCGATTCCCTTGGTGTCCAAATGTCTGTCTTTCCTGCCTGGAATATGTGAAACAATTGAGCATATGCAGTGTTCCGAAGCAGGAATGCCAATCCTTTCTGTGATGAAATTCCTCCTTTCTGACCTTTAATTGGCTGGTCCCTTCTGCTGTGTCTAGGACCCTATCTCTCCAGCTACAGCAAACGGGCTCTACTACCTAGGGTTCAGAACCTCGCATGTTGATATCAGTATATTTTTCTAAACCCATTGCATCGTTAAAATTGCCTTTTAAATTTGATACTCTAGTTTCTCATTTAACATTTTTAACATTCTTGCGTTGCTGTTCCAGCTCTATTTACTATGATGATTAAATCTGTTTCCCAAATACTCTGTATGAACTTAAATTATGGTGCTTGTCATACTTAAATTTACCCCAGTGAAGAAAATAGGATTTGGAGTGTGCTAACAGGACAGGGCAAAGCTCAGCAGCTTTAGGCAGGTAAGCACAGATAAAAACATTTAGAAGCACAGAGGTGCACTATAAGACCAGAGAAATCTATACAGATACAGGGAGGGTTCAAATCGTAGCCAGATTTGAAAACCAGAATAGGACTTAAGTCAAGATGGTGCTCGATCAGTTACCTGTAGGTCAGCAAAATGAGGAAGATGGATTAATAAGGCCTGGTGCTAATTTGGATATAGGCATCAACTGTTTGGATCTTCCAGTTTAAAGGGAGATATGCTGTGAATATAACTGGGTCAAGGTTTGCATGGGAAGCAGGGTTAATTAGCCCTGCTGATATTTGTGGAATTTTCCCTATGAATCAATATTACTAGGTGAAATAAAGGATCAGTTTATTTTAGTTTTTAAGTTTAATGATGCAGTGTGGAAACAGACCCTTCGGCCCACCGTGTCCACGCCAAAAAGCGATCCCTGTACACTAGCAATATCCTAAGCACTAGGCACACTTTAGTTTTACCAAAGCCAATTAACCTACCAACCTATACTTCTTTGGAGTATGGGAGACTGAAGCTCCTGGAGAAAACTCTCGTGGTCACGGGGAGAACATACAAACTTTGTACGACAGCACGTGGTCAGGATCGAACCTGGGACTCCTTCGCTGTAAGGCAGCTACTCTACTGCAGCGCCACTGTGTTGCCCTTGTTTCAATTGTAATGTTGTGTAAGATATACTGCAGATCAATTGTATTAGATTTATGTTTCTCAGATTGAAAAATAGACTACCTGATAAATCTTAGCAATATCACTCAAGTGTAAACTAACTCTGTTATCTTTTAGAACCGTTTGGTGCGCCTTGTATGTGTCTTCCTCCAGTCTTTAATCAGAAACAAGATAATCAACGTCCAGGACTTGTTCATTGAAGTGCAGGCCTTCTGCATTGAGTTTAGCCGAATACGAGAAGCAGCTGGCCTATTCAGGTTACTGAAAACGCTGGATACTGGAGAAAATCCTCCGGAAGCAAAATCATCTAAATAAAGGAAGGCAAGCTTCACAATGTAACTCGGGAATTCATTGGGAACTTCTATGTGATTTCAGTGCACGACTGAAAAATAACTAGTTTTGTTTCAAAACCGTAAGCCTTTCGTGACCAGCAAGTTTACCCAAATGGGACCTGATTTATTTTCTTGTTATACAAGCATACAAACTGATACTGATTAGCATCTTGGTCACATTTTGGGAGGGTAGAGTTGTATAGCAAAGCATCACTTTGCTGACTTCTATTTAATTTGGGGTATACTTTCTTTAAAAGAATACAACCAGTTTATTTCATTTCTTGATGCTGTATGTATAAACATAGTGCAAGTTATATTAATGACTTAAAGTTCATGAAGTACCAAAGTAAAAGAAAGTGAACAATGTTTAAATTGAAACTTCATGGATATTGATTATAAAAGTTTTGTTTTAATTAAAATGCTGAAATATGAAGCACCATTTACTTGGTTATTGATATTTGTATTGAGGGATATTAATTGCTAATTTTCAGGGCAAACTTGAGCTGCTCATTTTCCTGCGAGTACTTCACTTGCCAGCAAGCACATTCAGACGAATTCCGGGGGATGGAAAGTAAATCATATATATTTCTGGCTGTTGGAAATGGTATGCTTGTTATAATTTTTTTGGAATTTGGGCATCACTAGCAAGGTGAGCATTTATTACTCATCCATAATTGCCCTAATGGTGGCGGAGTCTCCTGCTGAAAGCATTGGACAAAGCATTTGAATGGCTATGTTCCCTTGCACAGAGTAACCCACTGGTAATAGGAATTACATGTTTTAGCTGTTACTGTAGCCTAAGTGTTAAACTATATAGGCAGCCACGTGTTACGGAAATATGCCCTTGGCGGTTCGGGCCTGGACTTGCTTGAGATTAGAAGGATACGGTAGGATCTCATTGAAACTTACTAAATTTTTAAAAGGCCTGGATAGTGGATGTGAAGAGGATATTTCCATTTGTGGGAGAGTCTAGGACCAGAGGGCACAACCTCAGAATAAAAGAGATGAAGAGGAATTTCTTTAGCCAGAGGGTGGTGAATCTGTGGAATATATTGCCACAGACGGCTGTGGAAGCCAAGACTGGGTATTTTGAAAGCGGAGATTGATAGGTTCTGGATTAGTAAGGTTGTCAAAGGTTACAGGGAGAAGTAAGAAGACTAGGGTTGCGAGGGACAGATAGATCAGCCATGATTGAATGGCAGAGTAGACTTTATTAGCGGCATAGACTCAAACTTGAAGTAGGACTGAATTGCCTGCTTCTGTTCCTATGATTTCTGAACTAACCAAATTCACAAATCATTATGCAAACATTTTTAGGTATGGAATAAAACTCACTTTTATGAAGTGTGGGAAGAATACTGCAAAATTGTCAGTTTTTATTTTAGTTGATCAATACTGGGGGAGGGGGGGGCAATAAGATTGATTGGATTGGCAGTCAAAGCTGAGTCCTTGTTTGCAATACTTTCTCCAGTATGTGGACATGGGAAATGTCTTAAACGGAGCTCGTAGTCCTCGACAGTTGGAATTTAAAACTTTTTCAAGACCTTGAAAGTCCTTCGATTTATCATAGGTCCTTAAATCCTTAAATTCACTTTTCATGATAAAAGTATTAAATCATGCAGAGTAATGTGGTGTTTTTTCATCGTTTATAATGTGTATATTGATTAAAAATTGTGAAATATTGTTAGATATGTTTGCTAACAATGTTGCATGTAGGAGGGGAGGAGCACTAGGAACCAGCAGAGTCTGACCACGTGCTGTCTGCATCGTGGAAGTTGTGGGGCTGATGCCTGGAACTCTGGTAAGGTGACGGCTCTGGCCCACTGGTGGCCGGTTGGGAGGCGAGTCGCTGGAGTGGAGATACGAGCGGTGAAAGTTGGCAGCCACGGCAATTTCGGTGGTCCGGGGAGGTGGTGAAAATCGGCAATGGCGGCAGTTTCGGTGGTCGGAGAAGTGGTGGATGTGTTGCTGCTCCTCATGGTGGCCATCTCGGCCTCGTGGTGGTCGGGCAGGCGGCGCTGCGGTCCAGCCGTGGAGCTCTGGGTGGTCTAGTCGAGGAGTGTCGGTGGAGGGACCAGTCTGGAGTGGGTGGGTGTGTTTGTAAAAAATTAGCATTGCAACACTGCTCGCAGACTCCCCATGTATCATACAATAATGAAGAGTAAAATCTAAGCTTCAAGCTCATGTAGGTGGTTCCAATAAATAGGGAGTGTGGCTTCAACTGGAGTTTTCTAGGGCAAGTCTGTGGAGCAAGGTAGGACCACGTGGCTAGCGTCACCATGATCACCAAGTTCAACAACATGTGCAGATCTGCCAGTGAAAAGTGTTGAGCTGAAAAAAGTGCAACAAAACATAGAAGACAAACTCACTGAAATAAAAAAACTTCTAAATAAGAAGAGCTTGAAAAATGAAATGTTTATTGGCCAAGTATGTACACATACACGGAATTTGCCTTTGTGCTATGCTCACAAGTAACAACACGACATACAGTAACAATTCAGAATGACACATAAAACATTAAACGTTAATAATAAAACATTATAATTTAAGCATGTCAATGAAATAAAAAGCCGGAGCAAAAGGAGGCTACAGACTTGGTTATTGAGTAGAGCTACTGCTCGTGGAAACAAGCTGTTTTTATGTCTGGCTTTGACAGTCTGGAGTCGCCTTCCAGAGGGAAGTGCTTCAAAGAGTTTGTGGCCAGGGTGAGAGGGGGTCAGAAATGATCTTACCTGCTCGCTTCCTGGCCCTTGCAGTGTACAGTTCGTCAATGGGGGGGGAAGGTTGCAGCCAACAACCTTCTCAGCTGATCGGACGATTAGCTGCAGCCTCCGGATGTCGTGCTTGGTGGTTGAGCCAAACCAGACCATGAATGAGAAGGTGAAGACAGACTCTACGATGGCAGTATAGAATTGAACCATCATTGCCTGTGGCAGATTGTGTTTACTCAGCTGCCGCAGGAAGTACATCCTCTGGTGGGCCTTTTTGACTGCAGTCGATGGTGGCCCCCCATTTCAGGTCCTTGGAGATGGTGGTTCCAAGGAACTTAAAAGACTCCACAGATGTGACTGTGGTGTTGTTGATGGTGAGTGGGGGTAGGGGAGGGGGAGCTCTCCTAAAGTCTACTATCAATTCCACTGTCTATTGAGCTCCAGGTTGTTACGAAGGCACCAGGCCGCCAGCTGTGCCACTTCTATCTAGACAGATTCCTCCCCATCCTGGATCAGTCCAATCAGGGTTGTGTCATCCGCAAACTTGAGAAGCTTGACAGGAGTCTGTGGAGGTGCAGTCGTTAGTGTAGAGAGAGTAAAGGAGATGGGAGAGTACGCAGCCTTGCGGTGCCCCTATGCTGAGGGTCTGTGGGTCCGAGATGTGCTTTCCCAGCCTCATGCTGCTTCCTGTCTATCAGGAAGTTGGTGATCCACTTTGGTAGCAAAAACAGGAAGGCAGATTACTATTTAAATGGCATCAAGTTGGGAAAAGGGGATGTACAACGGGATCTGGGGGTCCTTGTACGTCAGTCTATGAAAGTAAGCATGCAGGTACAGCAAGCAGTGAAGAAAGCGAATAGCATGTTGGCCTTTATAAAACGAGGAATCGAATATAGGAGCAAAGAGGTCCTACAGTTGTACAGAGCCCTAGTGAGCATACCTGGAGTATTGTGTGCAGTTTTGGTCCCCTAATTTGAGGAAGGACATTCTTGCTATTGAGGGAGTGCAGCGTAGGTTTACAAGGTTAATTCCTGGGATGGCGGGACTGTCATATGCTGCGAGAATGGAGCAGCTGGGCTTGTACACTCGAGTTTAGAAGGATGAGAGGGAATCTCATTGAAACATATCAGATTGTTAAGGACTTGGACATGCTAGAGGCAGGAAACATGTTCCCGATGTTGGGGGAGTCCAGAACCAGGGGCCACAGTTTAAGAATAAGGAGTAAGCCATTTAGAACGGAGACGAGGAAACACTTTTTCTCAGAGAGTGGTGAGTCTGTGGAATTCTCTGCCTCAGAGGGCGGTGGAGGCAGGTTCTCTGGATGCTTTTAAGAGAGAGCTAGATAGGGCTCTTAAAAATAGCGGAGTCAGGGGATATGGGGAGAAGGCAGGAACGGGGTACTGATTGGGGATGATCAACCATGATCACATTGGCTCGAAGGGCCAAATGGCCTACTCCTGCACCTATTGTCTATTTTACGAACTTTGCTTAAAAATGCAGCACTGTCGTAATTTTCACCTGAAAGTCATTTTCTCAGATACATTGCATTGTGAGGAGTTGCAGTAGCCATAGCCCTCTCCTGAAAGTAATTCCTCAGCCTTGGCCACCACACGTTAAATCATTACCGAGCTGAACTCCTTTGCCACCTTTCTCAATGATCTCATCCCTTTCGTAATCAGTGAGCCTTGTGTATCAGAGATAATCCCTTGCAGATGACAGGCATGCACTGAGATGTCCTTGGGATTGGAAGAGCTGTGGCAAAGGAGGAACTTGGCTCATATCCAAACCAGATTGCCCCACAGTATTGAGTAAAAATTAAAATTGTCAACATTTCTTTCTGTTTCATAACCCTTGTCCAATCTTTCCCCAGGGTCTAATATTGGCCTTAGCTGTCAAATAGCAACAGTGGGTCACTTAGTCATCGCCAATAAAATGGCTTGTTATGAGGGAAAAACGTCCCATAGCAATGCATCTCTACTTAAAAATGGGATTCAATGGGAACTTTATTCCGGAAAATCCCTATATGTAGTTTTCTAGAAATGTAACCCTCCATAAGACAGGTCACCTCTACTGCATTTTGTAAATGATACGCTGTAACGTCTGTGCTAGGGGTGATGGGAATGAGTGTATAGGATGATTGATGGAGTACGAATGAAGCAGACTGCTTGATGGTGTGAATGTTGTTGCATCTGCACTCCACCAGCTGAGTGGACAATATAGTGCGTAAGATGTGAGTTAGACATTGATAAATTGTGATGGTCACTTTAACCAAAATATATTTGAAATTAATTTATCCTTTGGTTGGGGTGAGTGGAAACTAAGATTACTCCTCAGCACACAGTTCCAGATGTAGATGGGAATGTTAATATCATTCTAGCTCAGTCATGATGAATAATGGCAGTCTCAATGGAGAAATTACATCCTAAACAGAAAGACCTCCCAGCTAATCCTACGAAACCAGTAACTAGATTAGAGAGTCTGCAATGAGTGTGCAGTGCTAAATCAGATGACATTTTCTCAGGGATGAGGTGTCCATTTTTAACATCAATGAGCAAGCAACAGAAAATGTCAAAGTCTAATTTTTAGTTTAGAGATACAGCGTGGAAACAGGCCCTTCGGCCCACTTACACACACCAGGGTCAATTTAACCAAGCCAATTAGCCTACAAACCTGTATGTCTTTGGAGTGTGGGAGGAAACTGGAGCAGAGAAAACCCATGCATGCAACGGGGAGAACATAAACTGCGTAGACAGCACCCATGGTCAGTATCTAATTTGTAGTTCATTGCTAAATTGAACAGCAAGATCCTGCAAACCAGAATGAATTGTTTCATCTGTTAATTGAGGAAGGAGTAAAAACCAATAGTCTGTTCAAGTAGTCCCACAGAATGTAAAGCTAATGTTTTCTGCTTCCAGGCTGGTTAGTTTGTGATCCTCATTTTAATGAGTGGACTGAAAATAATAGCACCATGTAATCAGAGGTAGGAAAATTCAGCCTCGGCGTCCAGTTAAACCAAATTGAGTTAAATGTTCTATCCTCATGCACCATAAGAAATGTAGCACTATTTTATAACACTGATGAAATCCTTATTTGTGCATTTAGTATAACAATAGTGGGGTCCAATTTTTTACACACTAATGTCCCTCATAATGTGTAAATTGAAATAAAAAGGCAGGCTGGAATTTATACTTGTCCTTAATGACTTAATCATCTGAAAAATGTTAAAGACAATTAAAATGCACAAAAATTACAGTTCAGAATGTGTTTATTGCGTGCACACAATTTCACTTAGGGCCTGGTCTCCAAAGCCTTAAATCCCCACCATCACTGCCATCGTTTAAAAAAATTACAAATTGATCTTAGAATCTTTACAAGAAACCTTTTAAACTGTAGCCAGCCAGACATAAATGAAATGGCAGACTAAAGCAAGTTCTACTAAAGGAACTGCAAGTATGTAGCCTCATGTTCATCTTCTCATGACAACTTACATTTTGTTAGAAAGCAATGTTGGCATTTAATTTACTATAAAAGAAGATACTACGCCGTCTCTTTTGGTATCTCACTGCTTGCATCTATGGGCTCACTTTAAAAATAAAATGGTGGCAAACAGTGACCTGCACTGAACAGGATGAAATGTTAATGCATTTCCATGTTTTTGTAATATGCCATATGCTGTTAATATTCCATAATACAGTAATGAGCAATTTTGTTTTAATTTGGTTTTAAATCTTGAATTTTTGTCCCAAATATTAATGCAGTCCCAAATATTAATGCAGTTTTATAAATTACTACCACAATGATATATTTTGCAGATTATGGTTATAAATTTATTTTCATAAGGCACATTGTTTTATTGCTCTTTTACATTAAAATGAAGTACAAGATCTTATTGGTTTGGCATAATTATAAAATATTTCCAATTTCAAATTGCCCTTAAAATTTGACAATACTACAATAATGGGTAGTATAATTGTATTAACATTGTTATGAAGCAGTAATGCAGCTTTATCAAAAGTTAATAGGTTTATTTTAATAATGGAAAGTTTACCAGTAAATTCGGACAAGTTTTGAAGTGCAGGTAGTTGAAATTTTAATCCAATGATATTGGTCTTTTATGACCATCGTCATAATTGAAATGCTTAACAAACATTTGTTTAATTATTCAATCTTTTTAGTGCATTTTAATGGCGAACCCGTGCAGCCACAGGTGGAACTAAATTAGCACACAATATCCATAAAATGGAAGGGCCACTTGGAGAAATCTACCAAACATCGTGGAACGGTAGTGGGACAAACTGGTAGAACAGGATAATTCCCTGAAATATGTTACTAGTCCGGTTAAGATCATTGACAATATGACAACTGGCTACAAATAACTCCCCAGACATCCATATTTGACAAATTGGCAATATAAATCCATTGAAAATGTGATCAAATAAGCATATTTACAAATATACTTGAGAGAGAACAAAGAAAAAGACAAAATGGACACATATATAACCAGTGATTTTTAAATTCCAGCATCACAAATCTACATTCTGGAAGAACAGGAATTTTGCAATATATAAAAAGGAATCCCATGAGTTACCAGATCAATGTATTTCATCACCTCCATGAAAAATTACCCAATGTTCTATACAGAGAAGATTATTTTAAACAGTTAGAATTGCAAAGCGATAAATTAAAATACATGACCTAATATTTCATTCCACACACCAAACTGCATACAATATTTTCATTTTTCTTCAAAAAACCCACAATGGCCTTTCGTGCTTCAAGAGAACATCACTTTCCAATTTTAGAAGTGTTCACCTGGAATCTGGACATCCAATAGGGCAAGACGAACTGTCACTAGTTATTTGATTTTCTAAATTTGCTTCTAAAGAAAGGAAAAAATTGTGAAAGTTTTGAACAAAATCTGTTTTTTTTTTTAAGCTATTAGAATTTACATATTCAAAAAACAAATCTATTGCAGCTTTGAAATGATGAGGGGGAGGAGTATTTATTTGTGCAAATTACGTGTGCGTGCGTGTGTGTATCTATATAACAAAGTCTTGTCGTGTGTGTGCGTGCGTGTGTGTTCCCATAATGTGTCAATCTGCTTTTCCTATCTTCTTCCAAACGCTAGGCCACAGCCTTCCCATTTTCACATATCCTACTCACATTTTTCCCGTCGTGGCGATAAACATCTTCCTGTCGCAATCCCACCTATATTTCCAAAGTTATTAATCCTTTAAATTTTAAAAACAACCCCAAAAACTCCCCCGTTTCTGGAAAAAAAGAAACCCCGAGTGACGTCACAATTCACTTGCAAGACAGGACGGGACACTCCAGGAGTGGCGACGGCTGCCGAAGCCCGATTACCT
The DNA here is from genome assembly GCF_010909765.2 of Amblyraja radiata. Classification (NCBI taxonomy): domain Eukaryota; kingdom Metazoa; phylum Chordata; class Chondrichthyes; order Rajiformes; family Rajidae; genus Amblyraja; species Amblyraja radiata. The sequence goes on from NC_045961.1 coordinate 39,539,521, forward strand.
GGTGGGGAGGGTGGTGCCGCGGGCCGAGCTCGGGGCTGACAAAGAAGCCGCAGCTGGAACCAAGGACAATCCGGGATCAGGGACGAGCCCGCTGGAGCCCAGGCGGCGGCTGAGCTGACGGATGGAGTCTACAGCCAAGGCCACGTTCCAAGCCCTGGTGCTACTCTACGATCTGGGTAGGTCCTGGGGCAGGGAATGGGAGTGAGGGGAGAAGGATGAGGGAAATGAGGAGCAGGGAGATGGGGGGGGGGGGGTGGAGGAGGGAGATGCCTCCTCCTCCCCATCTACCCTCCCATTCTCGATTCCCCCTCCCACCGCCCTGCTCCCTCCCTCCCACTACGCCCCCCCTTCCCCTCTACCCCCTCCTCTCTGCCCCCCCCCGCTCCCTCTCTGCCCCCCCGCTCCCTCTCTTCCCCCCCCCGCTCCCTATCTGCCACCCTCCCTCTCTAGGGATTGAAGAGGGAAGGTGAAGAATAGGAGGGAGTGCTGGGGGATGAGGAGAAATGCGCCTGCGCATTTGGGGGCTATGTGTGAGTGGTGCAATATTGCGTTGGGGGAATGGCTTGCGTTGGGGGAACGGGTGAGTGGTGGAATCTTGACCCAATGGGTCTGCACTTGGTCTAGTGCACGCACGCACACACACTCGACCCTTCTCAGATATATCATATATATCTATTTTTTTCCCCAGGATTTTGCTGCAGCAAGAATGCACAATGGCCTGGTGCTGCCAATCCACAATAACCCATTTTATTGTATCTTGTACTAAAATTACCCTTAGCAGAACTGTGGGGAGAGCACAACGAGCATTGAACCATTACAATTTTACATTGCAAGCATTTGATGAAATGGCCCCTTTGCAGTGGCGAGGTAGCAGACTTCCAATGCCAACTGGAATAGAAGATCGATTGGAAGCTAGAGGACGAGTTGTGGGGCAAATTCTCTTAATAAAGAACATTGAGCCGGTGGATAATTTAGCATATTAAACATTTATATTTAGTTTTTATGATTTTGTTTACACCTTAACTTCTGTTCAAAAAGGCTCCACTGTAGAGTAGTGAATGGCATCATCCTTTCTTTCAATCTTCATAGCAAATATGCTTCATGTTGTTGCTTTCCACAGAGCATGAAATCCCTGTTTGCTTCTCAATGAGGTATAATCACAGTACCGCTCCCTCTCCCACTACGCCCCGCTTCCCCTCTACCCCCTTCCCCCTCCTCTCTGCCCTACTCGGGAAATTGATGAGGGTAAAGCAGTGGATGTTGTATATATGGACTTCAGTAAGGCCTTTGACAAGGTTCCTCATGGAAGGTTGGTTAAGAAGGTTCAATTGTTGGGTATTAATGGTGGAGTAGCAAGATGGATTCAACATTGGCTGAATGGGAGATGCCAGAGAGGAATGGTGGATGGCTGTTTGTCAGGTTGGAGGCCAGTGACTAGTGGGGTGCCACAGGGATCTGTGTTGGGTCCACTGTTGTTTGTCATGCACATCAATGATCTGGATGATGGTGTGGTAAATTGGATTAGTAAGTATGCAGATGATACTAAGATAGGTGGTGTTGTGGATAATGAAGTAGATTTTCTAAGTCTACAGAGAGATTTAGGCCATTTGGAAGAGTGGGCTGAAAGATGGCAGATGGAGTTTAATGCTGATAAGTGTGAGGTGCTACATCTTGACAGGACAAATCAAAATAGGACGTACATGGTAAATGGTAGTGAATTGAGGAATGCAGTTGAACAGAGGGATCTAGGAATAACTGCAGTTCCCTGAAGGTGGAATCTCATGTAGATAGGGTGGTAAAGAAAGCTTTTGGTGTGTTGGCCTTTATAAATCAGAGCATTGAGTATAGAAGTTGGGATGTAATATTAAAATTGTACAAGGCATTGGTGAGGCCAATTCTGGAGTATGGTGTACAATTTTGGTCGCCTAATTATAGGAAGGATGTCAACAAAATAGAGAGAACACAGAGGAGATTTACTAGAATGTGAACACAGAGGAGATTTACTTGAATGTTACCTGGGTTTCAGCAACTAAGTTACAGAGAAAGGTTGAACAAGTTAGGTCTTTATTCTTTGGAGCGCAGAAGGTTAAGGGGGGACTTGATAGAGGTCTTTAAAATGATGAGAGGGATAGACACAGTTGACGTGGATAACCTTTTCCCACTGAGAGTAGGGAAAATTCAAACAAGAGGACATGACTTGAGAATTAAGGGACAGAAGTTTAGGGGTAACATGAGGGGGAACTTCTTTACTCAGAGAGTGGTAGCGGTGTGGAATGAGCTTCCAGTGGAAGTGGTGGAGGCAGGTTTGTTGGTATCATTTAAAAATAAATTGGATAGGCATATGGATGAGAAGGGAATGGAGGGTTATGGTATGAGTGCAGGCAGGTGGGGCTAAGGGAAAATAATTGTTCGGCATGGACTTGTAGGGTCGAGATGGCCTGTTTCCGTGCTGTAATTGTTATATGGTTATATGGTATGGTTACCATTCTTCTGATAGGGAAGAGGAGCTACCAAAGCTTTCTGTTAAGACACAAAATGCTGGAGTAACTCAGCGGGACAGGCAGCATCTCTGGAGAGAAGGAATGGGTAACTTCTTCAGACTGGCTGATACATCACCCATTCCTTCTCCCCAGAGATGCTGCCTGTCCCGCTGAGTTACCCCAACATTTTGTGTCTATCTTCGGTGTAAACCAGCATCTGCAGTTCCTTCCTACACAAACTTTCTTTACTCACTTGCTGGAAGTGCATGTGGATGTCAAGCAGTTAGCTTATACTCTGTTACCATTTCTCATCATTATATGTAAAGGTGAAACATGAACCGGTTAACAGATTAAAAGATCTGATCAAATAAATTCCTGGAGGATTTCGAACAAGAATTTGCAGCTTGTTGGGATTTTAAGGATGGATGCTCTTATTGATGGTCTTTAGATCTTTAAAATTAAATCTAGATATCAACATATTGCAAATGGAATACTACAAAGTAGTTCCTGGAGAAATCTGTTACACAGAATACGTGCTGTACAAGATCATGCCCATAGCTGTGATAGAAGTCTTAAAAAGCATGCCCTCTTCTGAAATAATGTGCTTGAATATCTCTACCTCAAAGTACACTTGGAAGTTCTCTCTCCAACGGTTCTGTCAAACCCTCACTCACTATTCCCCCTCGCTGCCTGATATGCACCTATTTCTCCCACTATCCTAGCCCCTTCCAGCTATATGCCTCCCTCCTTTACATTTAATTCCTCTTCTCTCCTTACCTGACTGTTTTGTCTCCTTTTTCTCGAGATCATTGCAAAAAAGAGGGGCCATCAAACTAAAATTTGCTAAGAACACATTGTCGTGCACCGTCTGCCCTCCAGACACTGCAAATGACTAGAAGATGAGCAACCGGATGACAACTTTGTGAATCTCAGGTATATCTCTAATAGTGCCACATGCTATTGCGTTCATCTCAAACGCTACCAGTATGCCACAATCTCCAATTCCCCAGCAGCTTCACATGCTTTTAGTTTTATATCAATTATGCCTGCTTGAAGATTAATTTTATTATACTCAGAAACTTTGAATAAATTTACATACCAATTAAGGCTACAGCTTCATCCTCTTCCGTTAGTCTATCATCATGCTGTAACGACTCAAAGGTTGGAGAGTCAGGGAGCATGCTTGCTTCAGCTCCATCTTGTAGAGGAACATTTGCATTGCCAACTGGGATATTGTCAGGTACCGACTCTGGGATAACTACTTCAACATTTTCACATGTATCCATCTGTCACAGGTATAAATAATGTAGTCAGCAACAAAAGATAATAAAAATTAAAAAAAACTTCTCCTGATCACACCTTCGACTAAATGAGATCAAAATGTTGATCCAAGAGATTGGTTTTAATGAAGATCAAAAAGAGAAATATGGACAGAGGTGTTAAAAAGGAAATTTGGAGAAAATCAAGATTGGTATCCAGCTGTGCTGACAAATCAGTTTCAGCCATTGACCAGGTGGTGACTTGATCTCTGCTGGCAGTGGATGAACGACGGAGGACCCACCCGCTGTGGACCGAGGACTCGCTCACCACGGTCAGAGGACCGAAGATCGCCCTCTTTGGACTGACGACAGAGAACCCGCCAGTAGGCCCGGCTCACCCACCACGGACTACAAAATCGTCCCCGAGCCACTGGCGTCGCTGGGGCCTGCACTGCTGCGACCGAGGAAGAACCTGAGAGCGAGGTAGACATCTAGAGCGAAGGGAGACCCGGTGGGGGGGGGCCACCGAGAACAAAGGGGACCCGGCGGGTAGCTGCCGAGAACGAGGAGGACCCAGCAAGAGGGGGGGCCAGCTGCTGCCATGTGTGGCAGCAGGCAGTAGATAGGAATGTTCGGGAAACTTTTGTAACTGTTGGCGCCAGACACATGGCGACACTTGTGTGCTACCTACGGGAAGTCTGCTGTACAATTTTACATGGTTGTATGCGGAACTAAGCATTTCACTGTACCTAGTGGAAAAAGTGTCATTGCTTTCACAGGATATGGAGCTTTGTTTTGAAGTGCAACACTAGAGTGCTTAAATGGTGCGTAGATAAATGCACTCCGCTCTCCGAAGTGAGGTTTAAATCAATTATGCCGACTCAAAGATAAGAATCCTAAAGCTAATAGATGACATTTAAAAATATTGATTTGGGTATTTGTACACACTTAATTTTGCATCAACTGAATAATTAAAGGGCCTGTCCCACTTTCACGACCTCTGCCGAGTTTGCCCTTGACTCATACTCACAGCATGGTCGTAGGTAGGTCGTGATGCTAGTCGTAGGTACTCGTGGCATCAAGTAGGTCGGGGTGTTTTTCTAGCCTGATGAAAAACGTCCACGAGTAAAAAAAGGTCGTGAAAGTGGGACAGGCCCTTTACTGCTCTATCCAATTGTTTTTCCATTACTTACCATAAAACCAAGTGCTTTAATGACATCGAGTTTGCACATTGGACAGGTATGATGCTCAAGAAGCCATGGATCAATGCACACTCTATGGAATACATGCCTAAAGGATAGGTACAAAATCATAAACTAATTGCAATAGATGCTAAAACTGAATTCCTACCCCAGCTTATTTACTTATTTTGTAGCAACAAATATTCCAAAATTCTAGCACTTTTCTATAGTTTTAAAACAATTGTTATTTTTATACATGTCCTTTCAGGCTAAAGTATTCACGATTTACAGCATAATACCAAAGATTCATACTTGCACGGGAGAATTCGTACAACATCTCGGGATCTGTACACTTCAATGCACACAGCACAGCCTTCAATGTCCAAATCAATTTCCTAACAAGCATTAAAGGGTAAATTAGATAAAGGCACAATCTCTATTTGACAATTTTTAATCAAATTTTTTAAAAAGCCAGCAATTTAAAATTCATACAGTAAATGTTGAAAATACTCAGATTAGACCTGAGATGCGAAGAGTTAATGTTTAAGGTCGAGAACTTCATCAGGTTTATGCAATACTGGGATTGTTCAAGGTCATACTTTGAGAAATAGGAGCCAAGATACAATGCCCTCCATAATGCTTGGGACAAAGACACATCATTTATTTATTTGCCTCTACTCCACAATTTGAGATTTGCATTAGAAAAAAGTCACATGTGGTTAAAGTGCACATTGTCAGATTTTAATAAAGACCATTTCTATACATTTTGGTTTCACCATGTTGAAATCACAGCCGTGTTTATACATACTCCCCCCATTTCAGGGCATCATAATGTTTGGGACACATTAATGTCATGTAAATGAAAGTAGTCATGTTTAGTATTTTGTTGCATATCCTTTGCATGCAATGACTGCTTGAATTCATGGACATCATGGTCTTCTCTGATGCTCTGCCAGGCCTGTATTACAGTCATCTTTAGCTTTTGCTTGTTTTGGGGGCTAGTCCCCTTCAGTTTTCTCTTCAGCATATAAAAGGCATGCTCCATTGGGTTCAGATCGGGTGATTAACTTGGCCACTCAAGAATTGACCATTTTTTAGCTTTGAAAAACTCATTTGTTGCTTTAGCAGTATGTTTGGGAATCATTGTCTTGCTGTAGAATGAACTGCCGGCCAATGAGTTTTAAGGCATTAGTTTGAACTTGAGTAGATAGGATGTGTCTATACACTTCAGAATTCATTATGCTACTACCATCAGCAGTTGTATCATCAATGAAGATAAGTGAGCCAGTACCTTCAGCAGTCATACATGCCCAGGCCATAACACCCCCACCACCGTGTTTCACAGATGAGGTGGTATGCTTTGAATCTTGGGCAGTTCCTTCTCTCCTCCATACTTTGCTCTTGCCATCACTCTGATATATTAATCTTCATCTCATCTGTCCACAAGACCTTTTTCCAGAACTGTGATTGCTCTTTTAAGTACTTCTTGGCAAACTAATCTGGCCATCATATTTTTACGGCTAACCAGTGGTTTGCATCTTGCAGTGTAGCCTCTGTATTTCTGTTCATGAAATCTTCTGCGGGCAGTGGTCATTGACAAATCCACACCTGACCCCTGAAGAGTGTTTCTGATCTGTTGGACAGGTGTTTGAGGATTTTTCTTTATTATAGAGAGAATTCTTCTGTCATCAGCTGTGGGGGTTTTCCTTCGACTGCCAGTCCCTTTGTGATTAGTAAGCTCACCAGTACTCTCTTTCTTCTTAATGATGGTCCAAACAGTTGATTTTGGTCAGCCTAAGGTTTGGCTGATGTCTCTAACAATTCTATTCTTGTTTCTCAGTCTCATAATGGCTTCTTTGACTTTCATCGTCACAACTTTTGTCCTCATGTTGATAAACAGCAATAAAAGTTTCCGAAGGTGATGGAAAGACTGGAGGAAAGACTTGGTGCTGAGAGCTCTCTTATACCTGCATTAAGGAGGTAATTAAACACACCTGAGCAATTAAAAACACCTGTGAAGCCATGTGTGCCAAACATTATGGTGCCCTAAAATGGGGGGACTATGTATAAACACTGCTGTAATTTCTACATGGTGAAACCAAAATGTATAAAATCACCCTTTAATAAAATCTGACAATGTGCACTTTAACCACATGTGATTTTTTTAATCACAAATCTCAAATGTGGATACAGAGGCAAATAAATAAATGCTGGGTCTTTGTCCCAAACATTATGGAGAGCATTGTAGATCATTCATGGACTCTTGTAGCAAATTCAAAATTGGAAGAAACTATTGTTGGCTATTCTTTGGCTGCAACTCAATAAATACAAATAGTGAACAATAGATGAGCCTTTAGAGACAAATGAGTATGGAAGAAACAGACAGGTCAATAAGTATAGAAGAATAGTTTGTCACAGCCAGTTTCAAAGAAAGTAAAGCAAATTTAAAATGGGCAGTTTCAGTACTGCTGCTGGGTGGTAACTGGATTAAATGGATTTAAACACACCTTTGAGGAAAGGACACACATGCTATGGGGGGGCATCAACATGCTCAAGGCACAGAGATGGAGCAATGATCACAAGGTTAAGGATGTTTTGTTTCTTTAACGTGAGCAATAGCAACAAATCTGAAAGGATCAAGGTGAGAAGAATAGTACAACTTAAAATATAAACCTACATTTGTCCAAGAACAAAAGTTGGGCGTTATTAATCTGCTCAAAATATATTCAAATAATCAGGTGATAGATGTTGTGGACAAGCCAGCAGGGAACATTTGGCCCAGTGTCGAAGAAATGGAAGTGGAAGTTGCAGCTGAATGGATAGTTTTGGCCTTTGTGAAACAATAACCGCTCCTTTCACCAATTGCTGGAAAAAGGACAGAGTGCTGGAGTAACTCAGCGGGTCAGAGCATCTCTGGAGAACATGGATTGGCGATGTTTTGGATTGGAACCGTTCTTCATCAGTCTGAGGAAAGGTCCCCATTACTTATCCATGTCCCTCAGAGAGGCTGCTCGGCCCACTGAGTTAGTCCAGCACTGTATTTTTTTGTAAACCACCATCTGCAGTTCCTTGTGTCTACCAATTGTTGGAAGATGGCTTGTGATAGTGAAGAAAAACTATCTTTGCATTTATATAAAATCTTAAAATAATGGCCAGCTTTAGTAATAGAGAGCAGGATTCAATAAGATGTCAAACCTATCTCCCTTAAACTGAAGGCAAGACGTGTGCCATGGGGAATTACTGAAATAAAGTTTTATGGGGGAGAAAGCAATCAATTATTTCAGGCAGCCTTGAATTTAGTTTATCAGAACGTAGAAACGTCATAATGAATAATAATGTTCTGGGTTGAAGCCATTGCTTTGCAATAAAACACACCACTCTTCTCAATAAGATGTTAGACTGAGTCATAGAGAGATAACCTCCATATCTCAAAGTAATAATATCAACTAAAATAAATTACATGCGACCACAGCAGAGAAGGGGATTATTCACAACCCGTGTTAGAGACATAGCTAAAACAAAGAAAACATTAAAATACGGTACAGGAAATAAAATGTTTAAAATACCTCAATGTTTCAATATAATCAGATTAATATACTGAGATGGATAAAAGACAACTTATTTTAGCAGAGCCCTTGGCTGCTTACAGGTTGTGAGGTGCTGCTCAAACTCCCCAACATGCCTTACCCTATCTCCATGCCTGACAGTGTGAAGCTGAAGTTTGTCGATAGCCTTCTTGGTTTCTTTCCTGTTATTCTTGTTTTTTTTGTTCTGTGGCAAATGATTAAAATTGATTTAAAAAAAAATGTTGTTACCTTCAGTAATGATTACTGGACAAATGATCATATTTCTTTAATCACATTAACCAGTTTGTACCCAAATTACATTTCAAGTAATTGTAAAGTCCAAATAGTTTAGAGATACAGCATGAAAACAGGCCCCTATGGCCTACAGATTCTATGAAGACCACTGATTACCCATTCACACTAGTTCTATGCTATTTCACTTTTTCCTAAAGGCACTAGTGGCAAATTTCAGAGGACAATTAACTTACCAACCCATACATTTTTGGGATGTGGGAGGAAACTGGAGCACCAAGAAGAAACCCACGCAGTCACCGGGAAACTCCACACAGGCAACATCCGAGATCAGGATCAAACCTGGGTCTCTCGTGCTGTGAGGCAGCAGCACTACCAACTGCGCCACTGTACTGCCCGATTTTAGTTCCCAACTGACAGGTTTACATTTCTCAGCATTCTCCAGCTGAGGCTCTTGCTGGTTTTAATGACCATTATGTCGACTTAGATTAGATTTTTTTTTACAACAGGAGATATGCAGTCATACAATTTTTAATTTGTGAGACTGCACCAAAACCCCACTATGTTAATTGTGCTAGCTTTACACAGCTTTGATTAGAAATAGTTATGTCTATTTTGTGGGTTTATTGAAAAAAGACAAGAGCCACATCAACAAAATGTAACAGAAAGTGCCATCTTTCATATTCGTGGCCTGGGTCACACCTGAAACAGATGCTGGGCACCAGACGTGCAAAGGAAGTCCATCTAATGTCTTTATCAGGACCACTTCACATGCATACTGTGCTCTGAATGCAGCTGGCTCTAGGATAACCAAGTCCAGGATTTGGCGAATCAATAGAGGCAATGGAAACGACAATATAAATGAATTCAGAGCAGTTACGCAATGATTATTATCATGCATTTAATGTGTTTTGCAGCCAGTGACTGGGGACATGTTTAATCTAAATGGTGTCCAGCGGACACAAAACAATTTTCTGTTTCGTGTTTAATCGGAAGGTTGGCACTCTCCAATTTCACCCCACTTCTTCCCAACACCTTTCTGTTTGCATGAATAGAATAGTCAATCAGGAAGTCAACATTTGTTTGCCAATCGATCCATGAGCATACAGGGTTGAACTCTCAAGTGTCAATTCTGAATTGCTGCTTAAGTTTCACCAGGGGTATATTTTGTGTTATTGTTCCTCCCTTGTTCTATCTCCAAACTCATCTCCATGGTGAGATACTATCACAGAAATAAAAACATAGCATTGGTCAGCAGGTCAAGCAGCATCTGGAGAGAGAGATAACAAGACACAAAGTGCCAGAGTAACTAAGTGGGTCAGGGCAGCTTGTCTGGAGAACATAGATAGGCGACGTTTTCGGGTCAGGACCCTTCTTCAGACTGATTGTCACAAAATAGGTTGGGACCATACCTGAAACGTCGCCAATCTATGTTCTCCAGAGATGCTGCCTGACTCGCTGAGTTACTCCAGCACTTTGTGTCCATTTTTGTAAACCAACATATGCAGTTCTTTATTTCTACATTCTGCACACAGAGATAGAGGGTTAACTTTTCTGGTCCATCATCTTTCATAACAAATAGGTAATATTAGAAATCAAAACAATTTTTCACACAGTTTCTCCCCAAAGATGCTGCTGATCTACTCAGTATCCCTAACATTTTCTATTTTTATTCTAGATTTCCAGTGTCTGCAGTACTTTGTTTCTGGATTATAATTTTGCAGATACCAGTTATCTTATTCAATGACCACAGTGTTGATCGGACATTTGACATTTTTTGCAAATATATCTGTTAATTAAATCTGGAATAACTCTATTTAAACATAGTTTACTTGCTTCAAATATCAAAATTCCTCCTGAATCACACCAGATAGAATAACATCTCAGGGCATTCAACATTTTAGTGTTAGCTATACACCAAAATGCTCAATATTAAAAAAAAAGTAGAGAATTGGCTCTTCCTGCCAAACCCTCTCAAAAAGAAAGTATATTCATGTTTTATTGCTGTGTTTGCATGTAGGAAGTAGATTTAAAGAAAGCCACGTTATCGCTCAAACTGCTCCAGAAATTGTTTTTTGTCAAGCACCACATTTTCGCAGCATTTGGTACTGACACAGACCTGATAGTAATTCATTCACATGCCTTGATTTAGAAGATCAAAAAAAGGACCAACATTTCATTTAGAATCATCAGCAATTGACTTAATATCATGATGAAGACAAAATGTTTAATTCCTTTCACATTTCTTCAGATAATGATGCAGTCATGCCCATGTGGAACAAGACCTAGACAACATTCAGGTCGAGGTTGGTAAGTGGCAAGTTGCATTCCTGAATCTCAATGCACATTTCCAATAGAAACAAAAAGTCCCCTCTCTCCTCGCTATTCAATAGTTTTACCATCCAATTCCACATTTTAAACTGTGGGGTCACATTTGATTGAAAACTTAAGTAAACAAACATCGTAAATGCTGTAGGTACAAAAACATGTATGTGGCTGTATAACCTGCAGGGACTGTTTCACTTCCTGAGTGCCAAAACCTTTTCTTTGTAGAGGACATGTTGAACCATTCTACATAATCTAGGTAAGTTCAACTCCAACTCTCAGTAAATTAACAAAGAAAAGTGTAAACATTCAGTTAAATGGCACCCAATCCTCTGCCTGAATATTCAACCCCTCTATATCACAATGCAATGTAGCTTCAATGTGTACCATCTACAAAAAGCAGATAACACACCAGGTTTCTTTAACATCAATTAAAATAAAAATCTGAAAACGCACAGTAATCACCAGGAGTGCCACTAACCAGAGTTATGCTTTACTAAAACACATATTTTCATAAGTTCTCGGAGCAGAATTAGGCCAGTCGGTCCATCAAGTCTACTCCACCGTTCAATCATGGCTGATCTACCTATCCCTCTCGACCCCTTCGTCCCATAACTCCTGATACCCAAATGAAACCAAATATTTTTGTGAATTAAAAAGGAATTTTAAAGCACATTTAGTTATAAGCCATAAATACTTTACCTGGCTTGAAAACGGCGATCCCGCATATAGAAATCTCTGAATATAGTAGAAGATGAGCCATGCTAAGGAGATGATCATCATTGTTATGAAAGCGATAATAACAAAAACAACTGACTGGGAACTCATCCACTCCTCCACATGGCGGGAACCAACAGTTATGGACATTATCACTGGGATACCTCGACGCACTAATTCCAGTATTTCCAAACCCTTTGTGCTGCCAATCATGATAGCAACAACATTTCTAGTTCCTGAAAACAAAGAAAACAGAATAAATGGTGAGGCAGGGACTATCCAAATATAAGACGAGACTAGGATAAAAGATACTGACTCAACACAAAAGAATCGTAGACGAAAACAGAAAAAAACGTTAACAACAATAAACCTGCTTTTCATCAACGCTAATGCGTTTGCTAATGTGCCAAACTTCTGAACAAATAACATGGCAAAATAAAGGGCTGTGGCTTGGAGGTGGGATACTTCCCGTCATAAATAACAGAACTGCTCACTACATATCCGCCAGCTATGACTGTGGACATCCACCATGTAGCATGGAAGAACTACTTTGCAGGAAATTAGTGAAAGTTTTAAATCACCTAGAATGGATGAAAATTGCTGAGCATGTAGCAGAAATATAACAATGTTCTTAAAATTAAAAAGAACAGCTGTGGAAGTGTAATTATCTGCTTTGTGAGTGAATCAATTTTGTGCCCAATCTTCCCCTTCTTTACATCTGGCAGAGTCACCCAAAGATTTTAATAAGTCAACTTAGAGCACTCAGAGATAAGCCGCCTAAAAGGCACCACTATGAGCACCAAGGAGACAGCAAATGTGAAGTGGCAACTAGTGTGTCTCTGTGTGTCAACTTTAAGTCCAAGATTGCACAATAGTGCTGCAAGACGTACAATAAAATACTCAACATATACCACGATAAAACAATGCATAGGTCCATTTATTTCCCTATATATCACCTTTTAAAGGTAAATCCCAATATGCAACCTTGTAATAAAGTCTGGCTGATTTACTGGCACAGTGGCGCAGCTGTTAGACCTGCTGCCTGACAGCGCCAGAAACCCGGATTCAATCCTGGCCTTGGGTGCTTTCTGTATGGAGGTTGCACGTTTTCCCTATGACCACGTGGGTTTCCTCCCACATCCCAAAGACATGTAGATTTGTAGGTTAATTGGCCTCTGTAAATAGCTGGTAGTGTGTAGGGAGTGGATGAGAGAGTGAGAACTAGTGTGATCAATGATAACCATGGGTTTGGGAGCAAATGGACTTGTTTCCATACTGTATTATTCAATCGATCAATAACTCCACAAGTTATCCTTTGAAATACAATGTAGGCACATTGTAATTTATGCACCCGTCTTTTCTATACACAACGTGCCTGCAGAACTTTAAAAATCCTCCCTACTCATTTGACTAGGGTAAGATCAGCAAATTAAATCAGCTTTCCAAAGTTGTCAACAGAGGACTGTTGGGAGATGACAATATTGCAGATAGCTGGCAGCTTGCTGGGTGAATACCTACTCAGTTGTCATGGCATTCCTCTGAGGCAGCAGCAGACAGACTACTGCTTTCCTTTCAGCTAATCCACCACAAAAATAACGGAGCTGAACATTAGTGAAGGTGACAATGGTGTAGTTGAGACACGGAAGGAATGAAAAATCCCTCTGGTAAATGATAATTAAGATTAATAGTAGCAGAGCACAAATGCGCAGCAGTCGTTGAAGCCTGATCCTGCTTAGCTTTCTTGCATCTGTTCTTCTTAAATCAACTGTGGTTTTTTCTTGGCTGAATTTTTGTTTCAAAGCATGTGCAAGAGCATGTTTCTCTGGGAGGAGGAGAAAAGGAGGAGCAGGGAATGGGCAGCTTCCCAGCAAAAGACTAATCTTAGTTAAAGGACTGTGGGGTTTGAACAACCTCCAAACCTTAAGGAGACTTTGCACTCTGTTTCCAAGGAGGACAAGGAAAATATATAATTGAATTGGTAGTATATCCAATGTCAGGAACGCTTTCCCTTTATTGTGGATATTAGCTACTAAAGAAGGTTCACTGGAAAGAAAGCTATTCCCAACCACCATCCCAAATTTGGCCTACAACCAGTGACTTTTCTTCCAGGAAGCACCGATTGAAGCTTTCGTGGAAGAAATGCTCCATTAATATTATACCTACCTTCAGGTGATTGAGCATAGATTCAGGAAAATGCAACATACTTCAAAAAGATAAAGCTGGCTTCTATTAATTTAAAAACTATTTGCACTAAGAGATTATGCAAACTGCAACATTGATTTTATTTCAATTGCACTTTAAGGTATTCATACTGTTAACTAGTCATAGCTCTAAGGGTATCTCCAGAATACATCCAAGTATCTGGTTAATTAATTATATAATAGTAGCACCTCGAACCATCTTGTAGCTGCTTCCAGTACATAAACAATGTGTTTCTTAAAGTCACATACAACCTATACCATTACTGAATGAAATCTTCCCATTCATGACACTTACATAATTATGCTAGCACCTCTGTGTCCAAAACTTTCATGAATAAAGATGGCCTCTAGTGCAATGCTTTCACACTGAAAAAGCAAAGAGCTAAATTTGCTGAAATAGAGTCTGAAGAAGGGTCCCAACCCGAAACGTCACGCATCGATGGTCTCGAGATGCTGCCTGACCCGCTGAGTTACCTCAGCAATTTGTGTCCTTTAGCCACAATTTGCTGCTGCTTTCAGGTTACTAGATTTCTCCGTCTCGATCAATCATCCATCTGTTATATTAGCTTGGTTTGATATTTTCCCCCTTTTTTTCTCTTTTTCCACTCTGGGAATAGGGAGGTTGCACACAATCGAGGTCACGACCCGTGACCCGTACTGCTGCCACGCAACGCCAACTGGAGTACACGTGGTGAACTGCAGCTAATCATTTGCTATGGCTGCCAGCACAGCGGGCCCTTCTTCTGGCCCAGCATCCGGATTGGTTGCACGCCTTCTATCCCGTGACCAGGGGTGGGAGGAGAAGGTCGTGGGGTGGGGGGGAGAAAGAGGTCGGGGTGTCGGTGCAGCGCTGTCAGTGACTCTGGGTGGACGGAGGGAGCAGACCGTCCCCAACTCTGCAGCAGCTGACGTTGCCTGGAGCCGCGGCCCCGCTTCACCCGACCCGCTCCCCTCGGCACCGCTCCACCCGGCCCCGCTCCATCCGGCCCAGCCCCGCTCCCCAGGCCCCGCTTCACCCGGCACCGTGTATGGGCGCTGCCGAGCCACAGCCTGTGACAGTGCGGCCCACAGACGGAGGCAGGGTGGAGGGCGGCCGTGGCCGGACAGCGCTGACCCCAGGGGGAGAATGGGGGCTGTCCCGAGGGATGCGTTCCTTCGGCCGCTTACTCATTGGTGCTCGGGTTCAGAGCAAAGATACTGATACCGTCCCGCTTTCAATGACAGTACCCACAAATATTTCTAACACAAAAAATGACAATTTTCGGCGGTTTTTAACAGGTAAGAAGGTACGCGTTCCGTGTTTTAACAGTGTGTGCTGAGGCAGCCATGTCCTCCACATGGATTGAGCTGCTCCATGCGTCACGCCCTTTGACCCGATGACCTTGCGTGCAACCCCCCTATAGGCTACATGACTAGTCTATTCATCTGGGTACATCCTCCTATTCTTCATTTTACAGATCTCACAGTCTTGCATCTATTTTCTACTCTATAACCGCTCACATTGACTCACTGTTCAGAAAAGCTCATTTACAATTTGTCCCGATGGTCATCCCAGTTTCACCCTAACAGAGAAATCCCATTCCCTCCACTGCAGATTTACTCCTTCGTCTCTATTCCAGTTCTGACAAAGGGACTTTGACCCAAAATCTTAACCATGCTTCTCTTCCCACAGATGCAGGCCGACTGCTGATTGCCTCCGTTTTTTGTTTTAATTTTACACTTCCAGCATCACTATTTTCATGTGTTGATGCCCTTTCCAGTTGATTAATAAGAACATGGATCGAAATTGGAGCCATTTGGTTCCACGTGTTTATTCAGCCATTCTAGAAAGTCATGGGGGGCCCTCGATCTCAATTCCATTAGTTCATCCCATCTCCATTCCCCTCAGTTTCCTCAGTTTGAAGATATTGATGGATTTTTATCCAAACACAGTGTCCATTACATCCCTCAGAATCTACTCCATCAAACCGCATTCTCTCCATTTGGGTAACTAGGACAAGTACATTGCCAAATCTAGTAAACCCAAGTTGCTCCCCCTCTGAACAAATATTTCCCCTCTCAAACAAGGCATCTGTAACTGATTAAACTAACAGAAGAGGCCATTTGCAAAGAGCAAGACAACAATGAGCTCTGTTGCCACGGTACGAGAAGTGATCCTTGTCCTAACAAAGATGCCAACCAGATTACAGGCAGCAGAATCTTTGGGCCATCTCTTTTGAGAAAATAGAGATAGGAGCGATTTTGTCCTTCCAAGTAGGATCTGCTGACTTTTGTTTTTGGATAAAGGCAAAAGAGTTGAGGAGATCTGTAACAGATATAGTTGGACATGTCCTAACACTTCTCATAAGAAGGGTTTCGGCCCGAAACGTTGCCTATTTCCTTCGCTCCATAGATGCTGCTGCACCCGCTGAGTTTCCCCAGCATTTTTGTGTAACTTCTCAGAGGAACACTTTTACAACTTGGACCTCCCATGGGTGAAACAAATAACCATGCTCTTTCAGCTGGCAAAGAAAGGGGTTGTGAAATTCTCAACCTAAACCAATCTATTTTTTCCCCATGTACTAAACACGACTCTATGCTTGATTTTATTTTGGCCATCATTCTAACGTTTTGCTACATTAAAGGAGCTACATATATGGAAGTTTTGATTTTGTTCTTACTAAGTCATGGTGCATTTGAACTTCCACTAGTGGAAAAACATACTAAAAATAAGTAAAACTAATCTTAATGTTCCAAAATACTGTAAATCAACTCTCTCTCTCAAAGTCCAGGATATGAGCTGCAAACATGCCAGTGATTTTTGTATTTGACAACAGCAATGCATTTTTGCAGCAAACTAAAGGAGCGTATGTTTGCCCCACCCACATGATCATAATTTTAATAAGCTTACAACAGGCTAACATAACTCCCTTAAGCAGCAATAATGCACCCAACTGCACGCACTGGCTTGTTTGATACTACTGCTAGGCTAATACGACACACTCAGGAGATTTCCTAATTTCCATCTCCTCCCAACTCCATTTTACCCATTGCGCATGTAAGCAACCTTCAATCTGAATTGTACAGGTTAACTTAATACTGTCAAGTGTTCACAAAGAATTAACATGCTCGCACATCTCTCTATCATCAGGGTGGCCTAAATTACATTCCAAGGTTAACAATGAAATAAACTGCAACACACCAGATCAGTTAAACTAGTAGCAAGGCAATAACCATCGCCTCATACAACAGAGAAGTTATATTCATAATGGAAAATTAATTTTCCAAAAGTGCTTGGTTTCTATTTAAGACTTTTTTGTCCATTGTCTATTGTCTATTTTTCAAAGTGTTATTTGTGTAGAATTGTAAAGAGACAGTGCTCAGATTTAAAATGAAAACAGCACTGATCTGAACTGACGTTATTGCACATTAACATTGCAGAAACATGTACGCACCTAAAATTGTATCTTCTTTCCAGTAAACAAAACCATTCCACAATTTGTCCAAAATTAAAAAATAAACAAATAAATCTGGATGTTCTGAAAGATATTCAAATAAATCACTTTTTTTAAACCGCCCTCCAGTCCCTTCCAATCCAAGTTCACAGAGTTTGGTGATACAAAGATGATGACTACCTCATTAACTCTCTCTGACACTTCCATTCCTTCTCTATAACCATCAGCTTTAATTTTCTGAATATTTCCCAAGCCTTAACTTTGAACTCCTATTTACCTAGATTTAATCTCAACTCTAGAACCATCATCTATTCATCAATTCTATTCCAATCAAACATACAATTTTTCTGCCTGGTCTCCATTTTAGTCAATATTGCTAACTAGTATCTGTTCCGTGAGTACTATTCTATCACCCCCCCTATAAACTCGAGAACATGCAAATCCTCCCCAAACTCAATCAACCCTCTCCTCTCCGGTTCTTGAACACATCTACCTATTGCCTAATTGCAGCTTGGAAACTGTCATTATCAAATTAAGACGACCTAGTTTCATTATTTTAAGTAAAGACTGACAATTTTTATTCTACTTGACTTTAGCTGTCTTAAGGTCAACTTCACCATCCTCCTTCAAACCTTGAAATATCATTAAACTGGGTAAAAGTGCCCTTGCTTTGGTATTAATTATGCAATTGGTTCTCTTCTGACCCTCACACTATCACCTAGAGAAACCCTAAGGTACATATTCAGCCTCTACTCTTCCTCAACTACCTGTTACCCATAGACAATATCCAAAACATATCAGGCTCTATGTGTTCACCAACACCATTCAGATGGATCTCCCCGCCAACTCTTCCACTGTCTCCATTCTTTATTTCTTCTCACTAACTCTGGTGAATATTGAAGCCATATTCAGTTTTGAATCCTCATGCTCAGAAACACTTAATTTCAAAATTGTCTTCTTCATTTTCAAGTTCTTCCACTGCCTTGTCCCATTTCCTATCTCTGTGACAAGCCCTGCACGTCTCTTTTAAATTTTGCCCCTCTCAACTTTAGAGCAATGCCCTCTCGCATTTGATTTTTCCATCCTGGGAATAAGGTTCTGGCGTCTACCCTATCCATGCTTCTCATAATTTTATATACTTGTATCAGGTCTCCCTGCAACCTCCAGCATTATTGAGAAAACAATCTAAGTCTGTCCAACATCTTCCTGTAGCTAATGTCCTCTAATCCAGGCATCATTCTGGTAAACTTCCTCTGCACCTTTTCCCAAAGGTAACCAGAACAACATGCAATACTCCAAATATGGCCTAACCAAAGTCCTATAAATCTGCATCATGAATTTCCAGCTCTTAAACTCAATACCTGTAAAGGCAAGCATACCATATGCCTTCTTTACCACTCCATCTACCCGTGTTGCCACTTTCAGTGAGTTATGGACTTGAACCCCAAGGGTATATATAGCCACGGAGTATGTTGGGAGAATTTTTGCACAGTTGTTGGTTTGTACATATATGTTATCCTGTAAAAAGTTTATTTTGATTTAAAACAAGATCCCTCTGTATATCAAGGTTGTTAAGGATCATGACGTTAATTGTATATTTTCCCCTTACATTCGACCTCCCAACGTGCAACACACCTCATGGTTTGGAGGCGTCATGAGTCATGAAATGGCACAATCAGCCAAGAGTGCGAGCAGGGTCTTCTTAACTGAGAACAGGTTTTCAGTTTGCATGAACAATTAATTCCTTCAAGCAAAAATCATGCCTGTTTCTAAACCGAGTAGAGAGATCATATAATTCCATTGTTGATCTGGGTTAGGATGGTCTCCTGGGCTTGTTTTGATTGTATAATTACGCAAGAATCTATTTTTTATTTCAGATTCCATTCCACCTGCTCCCATATTAATCACAGCTTTGTCCTTTTGTTCTTTCCTCCCTTCATACCATCCCCACTTCCTGTCCAAAATCGTATGCTTATGAAATCTTTGCCATTTCTGATGAAATCAGAATTGAAATACAGTTTCCCTCTAGAAAAAACTGTGCCTTTTGAAGAACCTTTTAAATAGTAATAACCAAACAGGCTGGAGAAAGACTATCGAGTAGGCAGCAATGAAAAGGCTTGCTCATAATGACATCATTATTCCCAGCAGGAATAGAAAATATCAAATAAATCCCACATTAAATACAACTCGTGGAAATAAGGAGGGCTGATTTTAGCCAGTTAATCTGCATTATGTCATTAAACCTCTCACTGCATGTTACTGCAGAAATCCCAGTGCTTTAATGTGTGGACATTGTGGCACGAATTCTGTTGTAGACGATTTAAAAAAATAAAATGAGACCAGTAAACGGATATTGTTTGATTTATTTTTTTGCCGACTAACTAAACTGGTTGCTACAAAATAAAATGACTGGTTGCAAATCCAATTTATTGATAGTCAATAAACTCACAACATAAAACAAATGGAAAGAAAGCTTTGGAATATACTGTAGGTAGACAAAAATGCTGGAGAAACTCAGCGGGTGAGGCAGCATCTATGGAGCGATGGAAATAGGCAACGTTTCGGGTCGAGACCCTTCTTCAGACTTCAGGAATATACTTACATTTCTTCAGAATATACTTACATTTTCATCCATCACAATACCAAAATACATGTTCTCCTGGATCAACTTCTCAAGTTGATCCAGTTCTCAAAGCCTCACAATAAATCTGATTAAATCTATCTTCAAAATAATACCACACTCTATTTAAGTGGCTACCCAATTACTTTTCATCATGAACATGTTAATTTGATGATATCCAGAAACTATACGATCCGAGTCTGGTTCAACATTAATGTCAGGTAAATTACTTTGGCTTATATATTTTGGGTATGGGGCAGTTATTACATTTTTATACTAGTAATCTCAAATCTGAAATAACAATCCAGAGGATATAGCTTAACTACCAACATGCAGTTACGGAATGTGAATTCAATTCTTTAGAAAACCTACTAGATTGTCATAAAAATATTCTTGTTCACTAATGTCCTTCATGGGAGAAAATTTACCATGTTGCCCAATCTGGCTGATATGCAATTCCAGACCCACAATGTAGTTGATTCCTAAATGGTCTGGCAATCCACAGTTTCAGGGCAATAAATGATGCCCTTGATGGTGACACCCATTGAATAGATATCAAAGAACTTGGAACAATGGTTTAGAAATAAGTTTTCTAAACCATTGCAATAAATATTCAAACGTAAGTAAACAGATATGGCATGATAAATGAAGTCAATTCTTCAAGTCAACATTTTTGGAATACTTTTAAAGATTATGCTTAAACATTGATAGTCATAGAGGCGCAGTCGTCTTTCTTACAGTTTGGCTTTCTTCCCAAACAATTGTTCAAGCGCTTTTGATTGCAACATGCGCCTTAATTTAGTTCAACAAAGAAACTGACAAGTTACTAAAGAAGTGTCGAAACAGGCCCTTCGGCCCAACTTGCCCACACCGGCCAACAATGTCCCAGCTACACTTGTCCCACTTGCCTGCGCTTGGTCCATATCCCTACAAACCTGTCCTATCCATATACCTGTCTAACTGTTTCTGAAACGATGGGATAGTCCCAGCCTCAACTATCTCCGATGGCAGCTTGGTCCATTCTCCCACCACCCTTTTTGTGAAAAAGTTACCCCTCGGATTCCTATTAATTCTTTTCCCCTACATCTTGAACCTATGTCCTCTGGTCCTCAATTCCCCAACTCTGGGCAAGAAACTCTGTGCATCTACCCGATCTATTTCTCTCATGATTTTGTACAGCTCTATAAGATTCCCCCTCATCCTCCTGCGCTCCATAGAATAGAGACCCAGCCTACTCAACCTGTCCCTATAGCTCACACCCTCCAGTCCTGGCAACATCCTCGTAAATCTTTTCTGAACCCTTTCAAGCTTGACAATATCTTTCCTACAATATGGTGCCCAGAACTGAACACAATATTCTAAATGTGGTCTCACCAACGTCTTATACAACTGCAACATGACCTCTCAACTTCTATACTCAATACTCTGATGAAGGCCAAAGTGCCAAAAGCCTTTTTGACCACCTTATCTACCTGCGACTCGACCTTCAAGGAACCATGCACCTGTACTCCTAGATCCCTCTGCTCTATAACACTACCCAGAGGCCTACCATTTACTGTGTAGGACCTGCCCTTCTTGTTCGACATCCCAAAATGCAACAACTCACACTTCTCTGTATTAAATTCCATCAACCATTCCTCCACCCACCTGGCCAATCTGCTGCAACCTTTCACAACCATCTTCACTATCTGCAAAACCACTCACTTTGTATCATCAGCAAACTTGCTAATCTTGCCCTGTATGTTCTCATCCAAATCATTGTAAATGACAAATGTAACAGGCCCAGCACCGAACCCTGAGGCACAGCACTAGTCACAGGCCTCCAGTCCGAGAAGCAACCTTTCACCATCACCCTCTGCTTCCTTCCATGTAGCCAATTTGATATTGATTCAGCTATCTCTCCTTGGATCCCTTGTGACCTAACCTTCCAGAGCATGCGGAACCTTGTCGAATGCCTTACTGAAATCCATGCACACAGCATCTACAGCTCTGACCTCATCAACCTTTTTGGTCATGTCTTAAAAAAAATCAATCAGATTTGTGAGACACGACCTCCCACGTACAAAACCATTCTGACTATCCCTAATCAGCCCCCGCCCATCCAAATGCCTGTATAACCTATCCCTCAAAATGCTGGAGTAACTCAGCGGGACAGGCAGCATCTCTGGAGAGAAGGAATGGGTGACGTTTCGGGTCGAGACCCTTCTTCAGACTCCTGAAGAAGGATCTCAACCCAAAACGTCACCCACTCCTTCTCTCCAGAGATGCTGCCTGTCCCGCTGAGTTACTCCATCATTTTGTGTCTATCTTCGGTTTAAACCAGCATCGGCAGTTCCTTCCTGCATTATGCTTAAACCAGGCACGTGCCGTCAGGATAGGCAAGGTAGGCACTGCCTACTGTGACTAAAATTATGAAATGGCAATTATTAAATATAAATAGTAAAGGTAAGGGAGAATTATGCCTATCTAAGAGATCGATATCTTAGGCAGGCATAATTCTCCGTGCCTTTCAACCGCAGCACTTGTACCGATAACGTGATAAGTACATTTCTTGGTGCTTTATGTTTTTAAATACGGTACCACCCATTCAGTAATTAAAAAATGAAGGAGATTTAGAAGCCTTGGGAAAATTGAATTGTTACTTATTTTTATTTTTTACGGAGAGAATAATCTGCGCATGCGCGGTTTAAGATTTTTTTTAAGCCGGCTGACTGCCTACCTTGAGTAATTACTCACGGCACTTGCCTGGTTTAAACATTGGCTTGATAATAGGAACCAAATGGTGATAAATCAAAATGGTTCCGGTTAGGAGAGTTTGGATTGCTTGGTATCCAATATATTCCATAAAGAAGTACCATTATTTCTGGGATAAAAGCAAAAGGTTAGAATTTGTCAGCAGGTCAAGCACATCTGTGGAAAGAAAAACAGTTAATTTTTCAACTTAATATTTCTTGGAATGCTCCAATTTATAATAATTGGCAGTTTAGTTTAGTTCAGAGATACAGCATGGAAACAGGCCCTTCGGCTCAACTGGTCCACGGTAGATCCTCGCCTTGATCTGAATATTATAAACACACTTCAAGGACACTGAACATAAAGGCTTTGTTTTATTCGGGGTCCGCAAGGACTAACCCCAACGTCTCTCACTGGGCATTGAGCTGAGCTTCCCTTTCACCCACAATCATGGGAGACCCCTTCCACCCCTGCAACGGACTGTTCCAGCTGCTACGGTCAGGCAAACGCCTCAGTTGCCATGCTGTGAGAACGGAGAGGTTGAGAAGGAGTTTCTTCCCAGAGGCCATTCGGACTGTAAACTATCTCACCAGGGACTAACTTTACTGAACCTTTTTCCTTCCGCCCACAATATTTAATATGTTAAAGAATATGTGATTCTGTTTGTAGTTTGTTTGGTTGTTTGTTTGTTTGTCTTTTTGCACAAAGTCCGCGAGCATTGCCACTTTTCATTTCACTGCACATCTCGTATGTGTATGTGACGAATAAACTCGACTTGACTTGACAATCCGAAAGCTTCAAACCATCTGGACCAAATCTGCATTAAACTTTGTGGAAGATTTTAAAGACTGATAGAGAAGTAACAAAAAGTCCCTTATAATCAGTAAATTCTCCATAATCATATGATCAGTTATTATGCAAGAAATACATTGGGTTATTTTACAAACATTGCTGCTGAGCGAGGGTTAAAGTTGTGATTTGAACCAGCATCAGGCAACAAAAGGACAAACAGATTTTAAACACACAAAGAGGTTACATTTAACGAGAGCTAGGTATGCACACACAATGCGTAATGTCTATTCACAGGAATTGCAAAGATTACAAACCATTCACCAAATATACTGCAACTGGATAGCAGAAAGAAACAAAACCCATTGAGCATTTAGATGCTTCATAAATGGCATTTAACTGCAAGTAAAAATAGTGCAAATAACATTGATAAAGTCATCAGCATATTCTGCATTGTTTTTGACATTCTTTTATAAACCTTCTGACAGTCAAAACACAGGGCCTCTTTCTCTGATGGGAAATTGCACCACGGATGTGGGATGGCTTGCAGTGAAATTTGCCTGAGCAAGTCTGGTGCTCAAATGTTCTCATTGTCATTAGTATGCCTATACATCAGCATTAGCTCATGCTGCAGGTGATCCAATGATTAGATCGACTCCATGCCAGAAGTATACAAAATTATGAGAGGCATAGATAAAGTAGACAGTCAGAACCTTATTACCAGGGCGGAAATGTCAAGGACTAGAGGCCAGAGCTTTATGGTGAGAGGGGCAAAGTTTAAAGAAGATGTGTGGGGTAAGTTTGTTTTTAAAACACGGAGCCTGAAGCACTGATAGATGTGGTGATGGAGACCGATACCGTAGGCACAGAGGCTTTCGATAGATACAGATATATAGGGGGCCAAAGGGCTGTTTCTGTGGTATTGTTCCTGCGTGGTGCTAGTATTGGTGCAAGGGGAATGAACAGGACAGCATGGATACAAGTCAGCCTACAGCATAAGATGGAGAACAAAGCTTTGGCTTAGCCAACTTTTATGGAGGAAGCAGATTGAAGGAAGCAAATAGTCACAAAAATTACATGGCTAGATTTCACGAAGGCAAGATCTTGCTAATCTCACACTTTTTTTTTCTCTTTGCTGAATTCTCAAAACATTATCTAGTCATAGATACAACATGGAAACATGTCCTTTGGCCTTGCGGTGGACAATTTACAGTGACTAATTAACCAGGCAACCCATACAATCTTTGGGGCGTGGCAAGAACCCAGAGCACCTGAAGGAACTCCACAAGGTCATTAAGAGAATGTGCTAACTCTGAACCGCTGCTCATGTGAAAACTGAAGTAAACTAGTTATTCAATATGTCTGCTCACCTTTTATCTCCTATAATAAGGAGATAGAGATCTTTCCAACATTAAATTAACATTTCCTTTCAATTTTTTCTTCGGCATTGTTCAAAATATCAATGCTTTTCATCAGTTAGCTGGCCTGATGACCATTGTTCCAATAAAAGCAGAAACCATCAGAAATAAAGAAACCATCAACATCATTTTTATGTTTAAGAAGGAACTGCAGATGCTGGAAAATCGAAGGTAGACAAAAATACTGGAGAAACTCAGCGGGTGAGGCAGAATCTATGGAGCGAAGGAAATAGGCAACGCCAGACTGGGTGTGGCAAGGGTTTTGGCCCGAAACGTTGCCTATATCCTTCGCTCCATAGATGCTGCCTCACCCGTTGAGTTTCTCCAGCATTTTTGCCTACCATCATAATTTTTATATTTGAATTTAAAAGAAAAAATGTTATTAGAAAGGATTGCTATAAAATATATAGATTAATTTTGCTTTGATCATGCAAACCTTGAAGACTGAAACATGATTATTAACAAGCATTGAAATTCCCACAAGTATTTAATGCAGAAACATTGTAAATCATTTGTTTATGGAAAAGATAAACTCCTCACTGGAAGAATGAAGATGAAAGTTATACAATGACAGAGGAATAAAGATGAAATGCTATTCGATAAATGTGTAATTGCGGAATGTATCTGAAGTTGTGTGAGACGTATACGTACAAGATAATTTTGCAATTTGGCTTGATTATCTAATGGGGAAAAAATATCTTGGAAGCTTGATACAGAATCCACAATACCAAATGTTCTTCTAAATTCCTATATCATGCAAATTATACAATTCCACTAAGCAGAATAAATAGACTGCCTTTTTTCTTATCTACAAACATGTTCTTAAACACCTAATCCGATGTAGTCTTGAGAGTATTGCAGTTAAATGGTAGAGTTTGATTTGTGAAGTTAAAATGAAGTGCTTTCTGCCCTCATGTAATTTGTTTGCATAAAGAGCTGAGAAGTGGGTGGGAGGTGTTATCTGGTCTGTATTACCTCTCAACAACATTTGTGGCATTGTTTGCTTTGAAAGTTACACTTTCATGTTAAAAATGGAAAGAGAGACTTCCTCTATGTCCCACTCGCAACAACCTCTCAAGTCATTCAATCAACAACAAATTAATTAGCTTCAAAATTCCAGCGGTCTTCCACAAACTAAGATTAACAATGGAACATTACATTGTGCTTTCTCCAGGTTTAATAATACTTTCAGATCATTGGAACCCAACTCAAAACCTTCAGCGTGTACATCACAAATTGTCATTTCCCCCCCTCTTTTAGTCAAAGACGTTGAAGACATCTTCTCTGCTTTACATACAATAATAGAAACTTTGCCAATGCAAAAACTCTGAGATGTTATTCAAATAATTCTGGTAAATGAAACTGTTGATTGTAAATTATTACAAAATACGTTACACAAATTTAAATTACTAATGGTACCAAGGTACTTAAACAAACCAAAATTCACAAATTAAGAGCTGGAACGGATTTGTGGGAGATATCCCGGATTATATTTCAGCAAAACTCTACCCATTGTTCCCAGTTTGCCTCCCAGCTTCTACACAATTTTCAACTCAAATCAAAAAATTATTTGCAATTACATGAATTCAAATCAATAGCCCCCCTTAAGTGGCTGTCCCATTTGGGCGACCTAATTGGCGAGTTTAGAAGAGTTTGAAAAAATGACATGTTGAAGACCTCCTTCGACTATGTAGAAGACCTCCTTCGACCTCCTTCGACTATGTTGAAGACTAGCTTCGGCGAGCTACGACTAGCTATGACTAACTTCGGGAAAATAGGACACCGAATAGCGGAGAGTGAAGACGACCTCCTTCAACCTCCCTTCGACTATGATGAACACTATCTACGACTACCCTCGATTACCTACGATTAACATGCCGACCTACTATGACCTACTACGACTAAACCTACGAGTAAAAAAAGTATCGATTTTTTTCCATGGCGACCTTTTTTTACTCACAGGCATTTTTTAACATATTGAAAAAACCGCCGCAACCTAGCTGAGGCCTCGAGTATGCGGAGACCACTCTCGAGCATGAAGGAGAGTTACGAAGACCTCCTACGACCTCGTGTCGACCATGCTGTGAGTATGGGTCGAGGGCAAACTTGCCAGAACTCGCGGATTAGGTCGCCCAAGTGGCACAGGCCCTTTACGACTTAATTAGTGACCTCAAAAACACTCAATGAGATTATTTGAGCATAATAACTCTTAAATTCAAGGGGGTTCTCCATAATTTCTTAAAATGTAGAAGAATACACTTTGGGCCATAGACTACAGACTAGACCTCAGGGTGGAACGGTGGCACAGCGGAGGAGTTGCAGGTTCGATCCCGACTACTAGTGATGTCTGCACGGATCTTGTACATTCTCCCTGTGACAGCGTGGGTTTTCCACCGGGTGCTCCCGTTTCCTCCCACAATCCAAAAATGTACAGGTTTGTAGATTAATTGGCTATGGTAAATATTGTAAATTGTCCCTAGTGTGTAGGATAGAGCTAGTGTACGGGGATCGCTAGTCGGCACGGACTCGGTGGGCCAAAGGGCCTGTTTCTACGCTGTATCTCTAAACTCAGAGGATTCTCATCAGTCCCAGTCTCCAATTTCCACATATCTCTCTCATATTCCACAATCTCAACATATTCTCTCTCATGCAACCATCAACTCCCTCACTACCCATCCCCTTACCCAAATCTCCTGCCTTCCCTTACACTTGTGTAACTTGGCGGATGCACGTTTGCCCACATATCCACCTGTGTGTTTTTGGAATGAGGGAAGAACTAGAAAACCTGGGGGAAACTATGTGGTCACAAGGAGAACGTGCAAACTCCCCAAAGATGGTACCATAGTGTGGATCAAAATGGGTTGTGGAGCTGTTGATCAACAGTGCCAACTAGTGCTCCACTGTGCCACCCGTTGATTACATAACGTCAAAGGTTACGGGGAGAAAACAGGAGAAGACAGGAGCCGAGAAGGAAAAATAGATCAGCCATGATCAAATAGCTGAGCAGTCTCAATATGCCGAATGGCCTAATTCTGCAACTATGTCTTATGATCTTATGTTGTTGTCGGAATAAAAAGGAAAAAAAAATTAAGTACACCATAACCTAAAAGAGTGCCAGGAACGGATTATTTTGTTCTAAAGTAAACATTCCCCGTTTAATTCAAGGAATGGACATCTATTTTGATCTTTCATTTGTTAGAAAACATCTGATCTTTAAATAGAACAATAGAACTGCAAATTGAACAATTTAAAGCTTTTCAACATCAGTGATGAAAATTCTAGCGGTTTTCAACAGCCTAATTGTTAGGTTTTAACAGTTCCAGTCGCTGACATATAATTACTCATGCTACCAACAAAAGCAAATCATTTCTAGTGGCAACATGATGTTCAATTATCTAAATTCCTTTGATAACAAATCTGCACCACTGCATTAACAGTTAAGACATGCTTTTTTCAATTTACAAAATGACTAATTTGTAATTTGAAAAGATTAGTCATTTATACTTTATAATTTCCACAAATAATGATGGTTTGCCAGAACTTACCAATGTGGTTCATGGTGACTGTTGTATTGCCAGTCCCGAGAAAATTGTAAATCACAACCGCAATTGCCATTTTCTTTGCAGCATTTAAAATCTTTTCCTTGAATGTACAATTTCCCCTCGCTGCCAGAGCTATCCATGGTTCCCCTGATCTTGGGATAAAATATTCTGTGTTGGCATCACATCCCAACTGGTCCCTAGCGTTCTTAGGTATCCCAATCACTCCTTGAACGCTACCTTTGGGAGAACTATCACCATACCTGGAAGGGCAAGAATAACAAACCTTAATTATCTCTCAAGACTGGTTTAATTTCATGTCATTTTCTTCCTCCTTGAAAATTAATGTCCTCTTAAATTCTAACTCCCAGTTTCCTTCTTCCATCCATTGATCTATAAAAATTCTCATCTCCTTCTCCCCTTTTCAGTTATTTCAAAATTTCCTCCTTCTCAATACTATAAAACCCTACCACCTACTTCCCATTCCCTATTCCTCTCCCATGCCTTCTCATTCTTCCCGATCCAGGCTTTCATTACCCTTCCACAACTTCTTTATATGAACACCATACAGCCATCTCCAACAACTGAACGTGTCCCCTTCATCTCATTGAAACGTGAAACCACATTCCCACCTGTTACTAGCCCCAAATGACTACCACAACCCTTCCTCAATCTTCCCTGCCACATATTAATCTTCAGTCTTCAACTGCCGGCCTCTTAATCTCCACATCAATTGTCCTAACCTTCTCCAACATCAACCCTTCCTTCAATCGCCTGGTGACTACTCTCCCCAAGCCCAACTCCCAGGTATCACTTCCCTTCCCTTCTATCTCAGCCTGGCTCCTGACATTCCTCCCCGCTCCCCCAGTCCTCTTCCTAAACAGGGTGGCCTTCCCCTCTCTACCAATCCCTTTCAACTACCCCAGTGTCCCACCCCTCTTCCAATTCCCAATGTCCCTAGTCCACCACCCCTCTTCACCTCCCCCCCCCCCCAGTGTCCTCCCTACTGATGCCACTCTTTTCCCCAATCCTGACCTAGCCCCCAACTCCCCAGTCTCTCCATCCCCATCCCCATCCCCATCCCCAGTTCAACCTCCCACATGCCATTCCCTTTGCCTCATAGGGGCACTCCCATTCCCTCCTAATCCCAACCAGTGCCCACTCTTCCCACTCCTGCCCCAGTGTCTCCCCCTCAACCAGTGTCCCCCCCCCCCCCCCCCCCCCCCCAGTGTCCTCCCTACCCCCAAACCCCCTTCCCTGTCCCCTGTCCCCCCCATCTCCTCCCCAACCTACCTGCCGCTCTCGCTGTTGGCCGACACTGTAACATTGGAGTCGGGGTCCAGGTAAGCCGTGCTGACGAAGGCCGTGAACCACTCGACCCTGGCGCCGGCCGCCGGCCTCAGGAGGGAGAGGACGAGGAGGGGGAGGACGAGCCACTGAGAGCGGGGCCGCAGCCAGGAGCCCGGTGCAGCGGCCGGGCGTCGCATCGCCCCGTCCCCCGTCCCCCGTCCCCCTGCCCCGGGCAGCGGACAAGTCGGTGCAGCCGAGTGCTTCCAGTTGCGGTGCGGTGCGTCCGTGTAGCGGGGACCCTGGCCCTGGCAGCACTCACTGCCCCGGCTCTACAGTAATCGGTCCACTGGTGGATCGGCTGGGGCCTGATCTGTCCCAGTCCCTCGTCTGTCAGTCTGTCGTCTGTGCTGCAAAGCCCCGGACAGGCTCCGTCTCTGTCTCCGCTCTGCACTGCACTCGCCGCAAACCCCGAGTTCACCGCCGGCTCGGTTGCATTGCGCTCTCCGCCCGCATGCCGCTGCTCCCCAGTCCCTTCCTGCTCACTCTACCTGCTCCACTTTGTCAGCGTTGATGTTGATACTCGCTGGCTGGCCTGACGTCAGTAGCAGATCAGGAGAGGAGTGACACTGGGTGGGGGTTGCAGCGATAACTGCTGCATGCATCTGCAATTTAACCCTAAACACCGCTCCCAGACTGGCAAAGAAATGCATGCATGCTCCACCTCTCTCTGCTCTGGTCTTCAAAGCAACTGTGGAAGAAATGTTCAGAATTACACGATGTTCCTCACAGCTAGAAGAATGTTTCCATGATGTAAAATAGTGCAGACAATCTTTCACGGCGAGGGAGCAATAGCCGGAACTATATGTCACAATCAGGTCACGGACAAATTGCATTGCAATGTGCTTGTTGAAGTTCTATTCTGCATAGCATTTGAGACCAGTTCTGACAAATGCGAAATACACTTTCACGTTCCCTAAAACGCCCGCCGCCCTGATTGGGAATGGGCATGTGTAAATTCATTGACGGGTCGTATAAGACTTGGTAGATTATTTGACGTTTTGACGTTCGACAAGCAGCCCCTCCCGAGTCGCTGCCTCAAAAAGGCTGGCAGTATCATCAAAGACCCACACCATCCTGGCCACACACTCATCTCCCTGTTACCTTCAGGTAGAAGATACAGGAGTCTGAAGACTGCAACAACCAGGTTCAGGAATAGCTACTTCCCCACAGCCATCAGGCTATTAAACCTGGTTCGGACACACCTCTGATTATTAATAACCCATTGTCTGTTATTTGCACTTTATCAGTTTATTTATTCATGTGTGTATATATTTATATTATGGTATATGGACACAATGATCTGTTCTGTAGTCATGCCTTCTATGTTCTCTGTGCTGAAGCAAAGCAAGAATTTCATTGTCTTATCAGGGACACATGACAATAAACTCACTTGAACTTGAGTCACGTGCCTGCGGCTTCCGAAAGCCGGGTTCGATACCTGCGTGCGCCAGCAGGCGCCGCTACATGCCCCCCCCCCCCAGAATCCGGGGTACGGAAATGCACGGGTAACCGGACTGTTTGACCGGAACGCGTAGTCCGAGGTCGTGGGGCGAGCGTAACAGTAGGGGCCGGCAAAACAGAACCGGAGGGACGCGAAAAACGTGAACGAGGGACGGGCGTAACAGAGGGGACCGGAGAAACATAACCGGGGGTAACAGGTGTAGAGGGCGGCAAACCGTTCGGTGGACGTCCTCTACGCCGCGGAGTAGCCACTGTCACTGGGCTATCCTCGTCGACGTGTGCTGGCTTAAGGCGGCTCATGGAGACGAGCTCCTCCTTGCCACCCATGTCCAACGTAAACGTCGAGGTACCAGTCCTCAGCACCTTATATGGACCCTCGTACACCTGCTGTAACGGCGAGCGCTGAGCATCCCCACGAAGGAAAACATAAGCACAATCCCGTAACATAGTAGGAACATGCACCGCAGATGAACCATGCCGGGAAGTGGGAACTGAGACCAAAGCGCGAGCCCGCTCGCGAAGGTCAGCTAACACCGCCGAAGCCAGGATCTCATGATCCCGGGGGACAGGCAGGAAATCCCCAGGAACTCGCAAAACCGAGCCGTATACCAACTCAGCCAAGGAGGCGTTGAGGTCCTCCTTAGGCGTGGTTTTGATGCCTAGGAGGACCCAAGGCAACTGGTCGACCCAATCGGGGCCGGTGAGTCGAGCTTTCAACGCCGACTTGAGGTGCCTGTGGAAACGCTCAACCAAACCTTTGGGCTCTGGGTGATACGCGGTGGTCTGGTGTAGCTTCGCGCCATACAGCTGCGCCATACCACTCCACAGGGTGGACGTGAACTGGGCCCCCCGATCAGTAGTGATATCAGAGGGAACCCCGAAACGAGCGATCCAAATCGAGACGATGGCCCGAGCGCACGCCTCAGCGGAGGTATCCGTTAACGGAATTGCCTCCGTCCACCGGGTAAACCTGTCCACGACAGTCAGCAGGTGAGTAGCCCCGAGCGAACACGGCAAGGGACCCACCAGGTCGACATGGATGTGCAGGAACCTGCCGACGGCTGCACGAGCGGGCGCACATGTCTCTGTACCTTGGAAGTCTGGCAAGGGATAATAATAATAATAATAATAATGGATGGGATTTATATAGCGCCTTTCTAATACTCAAGGCGCTTTACATCGCATTATTCATTCACTCCTCAGTCACACTCGGTGGTGGTAAGCTACTTCTGTAGCCACAGCTGCCCTGGGGCAGACTGACAGAAGCGTGGCTGCCAATCTGCGCCTACGGCCCCTCCAACCACCACCAGTCACTCACACACATTCACACACATTCACACACAGGCAAAGGTGGGTGAAGTGTCTTGCCCAAGGACACAACGACAGTATGCACTCCAAGCGGGGAACCGGCTACCTTCCGGTTGCCAGCCGAACACTTAGCCCATTGTGCCATCTGTCGTCCCGATGCAGGAACGAGCTCATGGTATGACCTGCTTCCTCAACCCATGCCAAACGAACTTGGCCGTGACGCGAATGGACGGGTGCGCTAGGCTGTGGATAGTGTCGAAAATCCAACGCCTCCAAGCAACCGGGACAATGGGACGGGCTTTGCCTGTGGAGATATTGCATAGGACTCGCAGGCCGGCGGCGCCGCAAGGCACCTTAGCCAGCTTGAGCCCTGATTCAACATTGCGGTAAACCTCCATGCGGCATCTGCCTGTTGGGCAGCGGCCAGCTCCGCATAATCCACGCCTAGACTTAACGCTGAAACTTCGGGTGCGGCCAGGCGGGACAACGCGTCAGCCACAACGTTCAGCTTCCCCGCCACATGCCGAATATCAGATGTGAATTCGGAAATGTAGGCGAGGTGCCTCTGCTGTCTGGCAGACCAGGGATCGGACACCTTGGTCAAAGCAAACGTGAGTGGCTTGTGGTCCGTGAATGCGGTGAACGCGCACCCCTCCAGGAAATAACGGAAATGGTTCCCGGTCGAAAGCGCTGTACTTGATCTCGGTGGCCCGCAGCTGCCTGCTGAAAAATGCCAGCGGCACCCAGCGGCTACCTACTCGTTGTTCGAGGACGGCGCCTACCGTGACATCGGAGGCGTCCACGGTGAGGGCCGTTTGGGCTGACACCCTAGGGTGTTCCAGCATAGTGGCGTTGGCCAATGCAGTCTTAGCCCCCTCGAACGCCTTCTCCGCCTCCTTGGACCAGATCAGGTCCTTAGGCTTACCGGCCAGGCATTGGAACAACGGCCGCATGATGGCGGCTGCTGACGGGACGAATCGGTGGTAGAAATTAACCATTCCGATAAACTCCTGTAGGCCCTTGACAGATAGAGGCCTCGGGATGCGACGGATAGCGTCGACCTTCTCGGGCAGCGGCTGTGCGCCGTGGCAGGTAATTCTGTGACCCAAAAAGGAGATGGAACGCAATCCGAACTGGCACTTCGCAGGGTTGATCACCAACTCGTGTTCGCGCAGCCGTTCGAAAATCAGGCGGAGGTGCTTGACGTGCTCTGCCTGCGAGCTGCTGGCCACCAGAATATCATCGAGGTAAATGAATATGAACGGCAAACCCCGACCGAACTGATCCATTAGCCTTTGGAACGCCTGAGCAGCATTCTTCAGGCCAAAAGGCATTCTTAGCCATTCGTAAAGGCCGAAAGGGGTGATGGTGGCCGTCTTCGGGACATCATCGGGCTGGACCGGAATTTGATTATACCAGCGACTAAGATCGACCTTCGAGAAAAAGGTTGCGCTTTCCAGATGAGCCGAGAAATCCTGGATGTTCGGGATTGGGTTTGGGATGTTCGATCGGCTGTAGTTACCGCGTTCAAACATCTGTAATCACCGCAAGGTCTCCAACCCCCGGACGCTTTGGGCACCATGTGCAGCGGGGTAGCCCAAGGGCTATCCGACCGCCGGACAATCCCCATGTCCTCCATAAGCTGGAACTCATCTCGTGCGATGCGCAGTTTATCGGGTGGGAGGCGGCGCACGCGGGCATGAACCGGTGAGCCCTCGGTGGGAATGTGGTGGACCACGCCATGACGGGGCACGGCCCTGTTGAACCAGGGCGTGAGCAACCCAGGGAAGTCAGCGAGCAGGGCTTCGAAAGGTTGCTGGATCTCAGCTACCTCGTCGAGTTGCTGCAGGGGCGTGGACGGAACGCGCGGCTTGGCAGGGCACGGGTCCGACACAGGGACCCTATGTCCGCCTCGCACATCGACTAACAAGGAGAACGCGCGCAAGAAATCGGTCCCCAGGATCGGTTGGGCGACGTCAGCAACGGTGAACTTCCACCTATACGGGCGGGAGTCGAAATTTAAGTCCAGGGACCGCGTACCGTAAATGCGAATGTCGCTCTCGTTAACAGCCGAGAGGACGGGTCCTACCTTACCGACGCGAGTATCTCGGGCGCTCGGAGGCAGGATATTAGCATGGACACCGGAGTCCACCAGGAAACGGTGGCCGGAACTGTGGCCGGAATGGTGGTCGCGGACGTAGAAGCGTTCGTTTGGGCCGATCGCATTCGCCTCTATGGGCGATCGGCCGAGGCATTTCCCTGGTACGAGCTCCGGCATCTTCGGGCTTCAGGTCCGTAGCGTTGATGGTAGTAACACCAGCAACGTCGGCTGTAGACCACTGGAAGCGGCGATGCTTCTTCGGGGCTGGGCTGGGCTTCTTCTTGCTCCCGATGCCATCTCGGTTGCACCTGCGCCGTGACAGGGGAGCGGGTGAAGGCACAAACGTCCCGTCGTCTGTGTGCCCACAATTCATCAGCTCCCTCCGCAAGGTGCTGGGGGTCGCTGAAATCGTCTCCGGCGAGCATCAGTTGGACTTCATCGGGCATCTGCTCCAGGAATGCCTGTTCGAAGAGCAGACATGGGCGGTGCCCGTCCTTCAGGGCTAACATTTTCGCCATGATCATGGATGGCCGTCGATCACCGACACTATCCATGTGAAGTATTTTCGCTGCTCTGTCTCTGCGACTGAGTAATGGCTGAATCGTTTCCTACATGGCGAAATTAAGCCCATCATAAAATGTGATGCAGTGAAGTGCATTATAATGTAGAGCATTGATCATGAAGTTTGCAAAATATTCTGCTCTGAGGTGAGAATATCGGTAATGATTCTTACCAATTTCTACATCCTATCAATTTCTACAGAAGCGTAGGATGCACAAGTAGGAGGCACCACTAATTTGGTTTGGTAACTGCTCTACCCAAAATTGAGAGAAATTACTGAGTTGTGTACTCAGTCCATAATACGTCAGCCAACTACCTCCCCCCCTTCCTTTATTAATTTGTATCTAAAATTGTTATTGAAGACCTCATATAAAGAATACTTACGATATCAACGGCCTTTTTATAGGAGCTATAATATGTGACAGTTTCAGAAAGCTTAGTTTAGTTGCCAGTTGGACCGAAAGCCAAGAAATTAACAAATAACCTGCAAAATAAAACAACTCTGCATTATTGGGCCCAGGAATCCAATCTAGCCATGATCTGTCGTAAGCATTCACCATGGGAAGACCACTTGCTTTTACTTTAACCGCTTTCCATTAACTATGGCAATTTGCGCCTAAGTGCCGAAGTGCGCCTGAGTGCCTAAATGATTGGGTGGAGGGTGAGAAGAAGGGAGTAAAGATGATCATTCATAGTCTGAATTTATGTCCCATTCTCGATACTGTGTTCTAAATCAAAGTTATCCTATTTGCCATTCAGTAAGATTTTTTGGCCTGCTGTTCTTTACCTACTTTAATTAATCTTTCTCCTCAAACGCATTAAATTTGGCCATTTGTAGCAAATAGCTGTGCTTTGATTTTTTTTCCGATCAAATCTTCTCATGTTGTGGTCACATAATTTTATTTCAGTTTCCAGCATGTTTTCTATGTCTTGTCATATCATCAATATGAGTTGTGAAATCTTACCGACATGCTTGGACAGAAATTAGTGAAATATTATGATCACCACCCAAGACTCTGAAAGGCTGGTCTATTCCATTTCATGGCGTTGCGAACAATGACTCATTTAAAAAAAGATATTCACTCATTGGATGTGGACGTCACGGGCAATGCCAGCATTTATTGTTGATCTGTAATTGTTTCTGTATTCACAAAGCAGTGAAGATGCAAGAGAATGCTAAATCTACGCAGCTGGACAGACAGGTTCTGTGGAGGAAAGGAACGGAATTAGTGTTTCTTCAGAGCTACAGTCTTTGTCCAAAATATTTATTTATTTATTATCCCCATCGCACCAAGGCTGCTGCATTGCAGTAATTGGCAGTGGTGCTTTGCAAACAAAACTGACAAAATAACAAAGATGGTACACAAATAACAAAAAGATTGTAAACTCTGTATAGGAAGAGTATATATCACCTTATTTATCAGTTATAAGAGGATGGATAGGCTGGGCCTTTTTCTCCTGGAATATAGGCTGAGGTAGATAAGGTGGATGGTCGCAGTTTTTTCCTTGGGCAGGAAAGTCTAAAGCTAAAGGGCATAGATTAAAGGTGGGAGAAAAAATATATAAAAGGGATCTGAGAGGCAATGTTTTCCACATGGAGAGTGCTGGGTATATGGAACGATCTGCTAGAGAAAGGTTTAAATTTATTATTATTGTCCGAGGTACAGTGACAAGCTTTGTGCTGCATGCTATCCAAACAGATACCATATGTAGATAATCAGTAGAGGAGTAGGGCCATTGTAGGGGCAGGTAGAACTGCAATGTTTAAAAGACATTTGGATATGTACATGCATGGTCGGAAATCCTGGGGGGACGGGGGGGACCTGTCCTCCCCATGTTTTGAGAGGTGAGGGGCAATCTCCCCCATGTTTTGTGACCTGGGCGCTACAGCCAGTCCCAGGACGGCTCGCTTGCCCCAGGTCTGGCTGTAGCACCCAGGTCGCCTGCGTGCCCTGGGACTATCTGCAGTTCCCAGGTCGCGAAAACTAATTGGAAAAAAAACCGCCTGCGGGCCGGATGATTTCGGGTTACCGGCCGGATCCGCCCCGTGGGTCGTAGGTTGCCGACCCCTGTCCTAGATGTCAGGCCTCATTGTGTCCCCCCCCCAGGTTTTAAAAGCGATTTCCGCCCATGGAGTGAAATGGGTTGGAAGGGTATGGCCAAACGCAGGCAAACAGGACATGTTTGGATAGCCATCTTGGTTGGCATGGATAAGTTGGACCAAAGGGTCTGCTCTGTGCTGTATGACTCTATGGAACAACACATTTGGGTTTACATTCTACCCCATTAGTTGCATGTGTCAAAGGATTGATACAATCCTGACAGAATGAGAAGCTGAAGGTTTGAATGAGTGATGAGAAACTTTTCTCATTCCTTCCATTCACCACATAATCTTCCACAATCGACTAAAGCCCTTTACTAAGCAGCATCCGCCATGTCTGACAGGATTTAGTTTGGTTTCGTTTCGAGATATAGCATGGAAACAGGCCCTTCGGCCCACCGAGTCTGCACTAACCAGTGATCCCCGCACACCTATACTATCCTACACACACTGGGGACAATTTACAATTTTTCCAAACCAATGAATCCACAAACCTGTATGTGTGGGAGGAAACAGGAGATCCTGGAGAAAACCCATGCAGGTCACGGGGAGAACGTACAAACTCCATACAGACAGCACCCATAGTAAGGATCGAGCCCGGGTCTCTGGAGCTGTAAGGCAACAACTCTACCACTGCGCCACCGTGCTGCCCAAAGGGGATGATCCTCTCTTTTACAGTTTGTTCGTTTTTTTATTATCTTCCCTCCCCCTCATTTCTTCTGGCATTTTATATGAAATTACTCGTTTTTTTTAAATTTTATTATTTTGAGCGGCATACATTTTGTGATCAAAAGGCTGGACATGACAGGGCCCGATGCTAATCTTATGAAATCCTGCTCTCTACACTCTTTGGGTGTTATTTTTGGATGTTATTTTAAATGTCCGAAAATGTTCCAACCATTTAAAAAAAATCTGTTCACAGGTGTTCAAATATCCTAATATTTCCTCCAGGTGCTACGGCTTCCTCCCATATCCCAAAGACATACGTGCAGGTTTGCAAGTTAATTGGCCTCTGTAAATAAAAAGCCCTGAATATGTGTGTAGGGAGCGGATGAGAAAGTGGGATGACAGAGAACTAGTGTATCAGGTAATCAACAGTTGCCATGGACTTGGTGGGCTGAAGGGCCCATTTCCATGCTGTGTCTCTAAACTAAACTAAACATTGCTCTGGTTGCATCCTTCAAAGGCTCGGCTTGTTTTCAACTACTGGCAATAGATCACTCTCAAAATGCGGCAGCACAATGGTGCAGCTGGTAGAACTGCTGCCTCACAGCACCAAGATACCGGATTAGATCGTGACCATGGGTGCTGTCCTGTCCTGCAGAGTGCTACAACAATTTTAATTTATATTTCAGAGTTTTGACACCTGCAATTTTTTTCTCCAATTGCAAACACCATTGTGATTCCAGAGAAATCATGGAAGAAATATTATTTTCTAGTCCCACTTTCCCACTTCGGAGAACTTCCCTTTTAACCTCTCCCTCCCTGAATAGTGGGGGGGGGTCACATATGTTTCTCCTCAATGTGCAGGAATCGTTCCACAGTCTATAGAAACTTGGGAAATGATAACCAGAGTGTCCACTAATTCTATTGACACCTCTTTAACAGCAACGGGATGTAAATCTTCAGGTACTTGAGACTTAAATGTTCTCAGGCTCAATAAGTTATTTCAAAGTATTTATGTAAAAAACAAATTCAATTGTAAATTAATTGACTTTGTCACTCTTGGTTCTCCAGTATTTCTTAGTTTTATGTGAATCTTTCATGGAGAGACACAAATTATTTGTAAAATGCCCTTGCTATTTCTTTATTCCCTATTTAAAATCCACCCACATCCAAAAGAGAGAAATTATGAAATTATAGTTAACTAATGATTTACAAATCCACTCAATATCTTTTTTTTTAAAATCAAGCCAATCCATACTCACTGGATTTCTATCTTCAGATTTCTGTAAAAAATATTCTTCTGTGATATTTCGCTGAGTATATGGTTTTTGTTTCCCAGTGAATGCAGTAAGGTAAGAATCAAGATGACAACGTTTTCATGATAATAGTCAGTGCTTTTATAAGAGTGGAAAAAATGCTTTTTGTTGTACGTTTTGCAACCTCAAGACATTCAGTTGATGGAGCAAGTTTAATGAATAGCTCCATATTCCAAAATAACAATTGTGCATTAATTAACTTACAGCCTGTAAGTAAAAATGATATTCCATTAATTCTTTGTCTTCTATACCAGTGAAAAAAATTCTGGTAGAATCCATTTCTTATTTATTTGAATTTAATATTTTTAAAGGCATTTTTATTCTGCTTTTCACATGGAATAATAATTAAGAAAAGAATGGAATAGAATAGATAGAGTGATTGCACAGAGACTTTTGCTTAAAGTAGGGGATAGGTTTAGGGTGAGTGGAAAGATTTAATACAAACCTGAGGGGCAACTTTTTCACTCGTTGGGTATATGGATGAAGTAGTCGAGACAGTGTTTATGACAGTATTTAAAATACACTTAGACAGATACATGGATAGGTTTAGAGGGATATGGGCCAAGGGCAAATGGGACTAGTTTAGATGGGGCATCTTGCTTGGCATGGATGTTGGGATGAAAGGCCTGTTTCCATGCTATATAATACCACAACTAGAATTTGTTCTTCTACCCACATTTCTGCACTAGGAAGCAATGGCCACTGGGCAAGAGGAATATTAAGTTTTACTCAACAGTGAATTCATAACTGATAAGGGTAATCTCTCTTTTTGTTATATACTTGGTTTAAAGCCAAGTGTATAATTAGTTACATGGTGTCCTTTTAAAGTATTTTGTCCTTGTTTCGCAACGGTACAGTAGTGCAATTCGGCTGAACACCCAGTATCAGAGATGCCGTGTTCTTGATAGAACATGAATTTGCAGATCACATTTTTACATGGAAACACTTGTTCCTTCTGCGGCCATTAACGGGTTGGTTTCTATAACAAGACTTTTCTCTGCCTGGGCTTATAATTGGATCTCCAGCAATGCCATTCAAAGGAACTGTACTAACATAAGGATGCATTGGACACCACTATCAATGTTCAGCAACAGAGCTTGCACTCTGGGAGTGTGCACTGAAAACTTTAGAGATCGTAAACAAAAGCAGATAGCTGTACGTTAGTTCCTTGCAGTTACATCAGTAAAACCAATTCTCCCATCCAGATAGTAGAAGCATTTACATCATCCCATTCTGTATAGGGAAGCTAATTTGAGAAATATATACATGAAGAATCATCATTTAGACTTTTAGAGATGCAGCGCGGAAACAGGCCCTTTGACCTACTGAGTCTGCGCCGACCATCGATTACAGCACTATTTTACACACAAGGGACAATTTAGAATTTTACTGAAGCCAATTAACCTACAAACCTGTATGTCTTTGGAATGTGGGAGGAAACCGAAGCACCTGGACAAAACCCACATGGTCACAGGGAGAATGTACAAACTCCTCACAGTCAGCACCCTTAGTCAAGATTGAACCCGGGTCTCTGGCACTGCAGCAACTCTATCAATGCGTTGCTCCTAAACAATTATACAAATATTGGTTTCCTATGTTCCTAGCTAAATACATCTGTAAATATCCCGAGTTATGTTCGCTATTAAACTGATTCCTAGTTCAATTATTTTCTACAGTGACAAATTGGCAACAACATAAATACTTCAGCTTTTTTATAACCACTCAGTTGTGTTAGTGTATAATAGTCTGTATGCAATTTGTTTTTATAAGCAACACCATCACATCTACACATTTTATATGTACTCAAAATTCATTTCTCACTGGGATGCACCTCAGCAATAATTTTTGGACCTTTCTGGATGATTCAAGTTGTATCTCCAAGGAAAGTGCTGTAAAATGGTATAAACAAATTTTCAGTATTAACTATATTAGCACGATATATAATATATAACCATCTGCCCTTTTATCACGCCTTTAATATAATTAAATAAAAACTTGGAAGGAATTTCACAGAGATATGAGGGAAATTGCCTGGCATTTAAAAACAAACTCGCAGTGGGAGAGACAGTCAAAGCAGATAAAAGACTGAGCTGTGGATTCATACACAAAAGAAACTTTGCAACATGTTCACAAAATTCCACTGATGAAAATGTCAATATTAATAATTAACTTGCATGGCTTAGTTGACTATTTGAAGATTACATGGAAAGGAAATTAGCTTTTTTCTACAATACTTTAACCATTTTTTAGGTTCAGAAAACTATTCATTACACATTACACATACCCAAGAAATCAAATTGTGCAAATTTTCCCTTTCAATTCTTTTTGGAGGAAAACCTATAAAACACATTAAGATACGCCTGCCAAATGTGAAGCATGCAGTTTTATTACAAATTATAATGAATACCACAGACAATTCAACAGCTCTAACTGAAAGAGAAGGGGAATCAAAAGTGGTG